>NC_091119.1:89640773-89735773 GCF_040183065.1 Periplaneta americana
GACGAAAGCTAATCAACTACACAAAATTGTACAGGGACATCATTTTATTTTTACTAACATTTTAATATTAACTTGGCTATACCTCTGGATCAACGCCGTTTGCTAACCCCTTCCACGACTGGAGTTCCATGATACTGGCGTAATATACAAACAAATCACTTTACTAGGTATAGGAGGCAAGAAAAGTAGTTCATCCATTTACGTAAACTAGGAAATATCGCGCTTTTGAGTTTGATAATTTTCATTAGGTTTTTGTTTAATCAAAATACAGTACAGTATTAACAATGAGTATTTTTACTCACGAACTGAGCTATTCATTCGGACGTATTCATTATGCAGTGTATATTATACCGTCTACAGCACATTAGCGTACGATATAGAGAATGAAGTTAAATTGAAAAATAATCATAATATTGATATTTAAACACATTTTTGAAAATGGTGTCCGTTCATTTCGATACAGGCTTCAGCTCTAATGTGCATATTATCGCACTATAGACTATTGAACCTAGTCCCAATTATCAGTTTCGTCCTTCGTACTACTAACTCAGGTTGAAATAATTCTGTACCTACTATATGAAAGATTACCTTACGTAGGCTACTGTAAATTCAATCTTCACTTCTTCCCGACCCGAAAAGATAAAATTACTCAGACATACTGTCTACTGTCCGTACAAGTGGTTATGTCGTAAGGTCGTAGAAAGGGAGGAGATCACGTGACAGTTAGTTACTTAACGAGGCCCTTTTATTTAAATTATTTTAAACAGTTGTATAATATTACGTAGACGTCCAATTCCTAACAGAAATTAATGTTCTCAGAAAAGAGCTAAGACAGCCCAGCCACTAGCTCGCGAATAAAAGCTGGTGGGAGAAACCGGGATGCGACATAGGCAAACGGACGACAGTACCTGTGCGAAAATTATTCAATATTGAAAGCTCTTTCGTCACTGGAAAACGCGGACATATTTTTGGAACGTACTGTTTACTATGACAGCAAGGTTACTATGACTGTATATGTGGTCTTTGATCTGTGTGGAAGACGGTTGAACTTTATTAGTAGAAGGGGGTGGGAGTGAAGTACATTAAAAAACTCAGGTACAATAAAAATTGAAGTAAAAATAAAATGATGTCCCTGTATAAATGAACACACATACATATATAGGCTTTATACACTATAGGCTACATAACCTATACAAATTATACATAACTAAAAATTGAGTTGTAAACAATTAAAAATCCTTCTTAAAAAGATGAAACTCGTTGAATCTATGCTCGAATGATATTCTAAGATCTTTCAAAATTTCACTGTATCTAAGATGTTGCTGTTCTGTTAAACCACATAACCCTTTAACGTTCCCGAGTTTCAGCTGGGCTTGCAATAATGTGAGCCTCATGATATAAGATTTGATTTTATCATGCATGTCAGTTATTAAGCTATCTTTCCCTTGTAGGCTTATGACTAAGACGCAGTGATATGACTAAGAAAGCGTAAGTCTTGTAACCATTCCTCATCAGTAAGCTCTGGTACTTAAAGACTGTCTAAAAATTCATTTAATTCAACCTTATTAGTTCCACTCTCTGTAAACAAATAATCTTTTTCCAAACGTTCTCGTAACGCATAGTTTTCAGATTTCCTAGCCACTTTAGACAGAGCTATTTCTCTACGGACAATAACGGAAAGTAGTGTGTAACTGTGACCAAGTCAACCTGTTCATATTACGCGGTGTTTGACGTCACTGACACGAACATACCCGAACGCTTATCTAGCTGCCCTCGTGAGGGCAGCGTTATTCCGGAAGGAGCGAAGTCTGCCCTATTAGCTCATGTTTGATACTGCTGGACTAAACGTTACAATTAGCGGTCTCAATGTTAACGGTTACATCATTCTACGATCGGGTTCCTTCGATTTCGCAATGACTAACGATGCTTTGCCCAGTGAAGTTTTAACCTTGAGACCGCTGCCTTAAGGCCTTAACTCTGCCAGGTAAAATAAAATAAATTATTATTATTATTATTATTATTATTATTATTATTATTATTAATGATAGTAAGAAAATGGAGGTACCCCGAATAACCTCTAAAACGTATGCTTTGTCAATCGTAAATTCCATTACGACTAGGCCGGAGATCGAACCCGGAACATCTGGATGGAAGCCACAAACATGGCTATTGACATTATGTTTCCAATTATAATATATTCATTGGCATGATATAATTATTTGAAATCTTAATTATATGAGTTGTAATTATTTATAGTGCAGATTTTAATATGAATATCTTCATATTTCTGTTCACATTTTAATATTTTATTCCCCTTACATATCAGGACTTCAACGACTCAAACAATACAATTAGTGATGTCAGATGTAATTAAAGAAAGAGTGCAGAATATGACGATCTAAACTCTAAACAAATTAATAATAATAATAATAATAATAATAATAATAATAATAATAATAATAATAATAGGAATTTGGTACAATGTGCATAGTTTTCTATACCTATTGGCACAGCTGTGTCAGTGTTACTTGTCTATGTGTACGGTGCATTGCATAATATTTTTCACACTTTTGGCCACATCGTTTACATACGCACTCGGCACTTGGTTCACGAAAACCTACAGTTCTGCACATTTTATGGTAGGAGTCGTGTATAGCGAAACTGGTGACTGTATGTCTCAGCTCGTAGCCCCCGCTTTTCCATTCTCGGTCGATCATCGCATCCGTAGTGTAGAACTCGTTCCATATCATGGTTTTCTTGGTCCGCAGGTCCTGCAGGAGCTCCTCCTAGTTTGTTGTGGAGAGTAGTAGGAGTTTGGTACTAGAGTCTTCCATCAGGAACGTCTCCCTCGCCATGACTACCCGGGATGGTAAGTATTACACCTGTAGGGCTCGTAGGTATCTTGTTTTCAGGTTCTCCAGTTTCTTCAGTTGTCTTTTGGTGAGGTGTTGGCAGATTGTCTTAAGCCCGTATGTCGTTGTTAGTAATACTTTTACATCAATTAAAGGTAAGTTTTAACAAACAGTAGGTCTAGGATCAAACTGCACTTTCTCCAAAATTATTAAAAATTGGATTAAGATATTTTTCAGTGCAGAATTTAGCCAGGAATATTATAAAGCTTGGTTGGAAGCGAACTAACTTTATCTGCTTAATTTCAATAACAAAATCACTCTTTGAAATCAAACTGCACTTTCCCCGTTGGAGAAAGTGTAGTTTGACTTCATGATCGACAAGTTAGAGCCTCTTATTTTCGGCTATGTTGTTTTATTGCTTCTAACAAGTTTCAAATGTGTTTATTATGATATAGAATGTATAATTAGACAATTCATTATCTCGTAAAATCTACCTGCGCGTCAGAGGAAGAATAAATTATACTGAGAAACTTCTCTCCCTCAATATGAGTCCACTTGCAGCTAGTTAGCTCACTTACCCCCACCATAATGTTCTTACTGTAAGGTACGGTGCACGCATACATTTGGTTTTGCGAGGTAATGAATGGGTTATACTGCACTGATAATATTATGCTGTAGTGTTGTTCAACTGTTACAATGTACTTAAGTGTTAATTCAAATGATGGGAAATTTGTATTGCAATACGATACAAAGAATGAATGTATGACTCATGTATTAATAAAGAGAAATTAGTATATTTATGAAGAGAAATTTGTAATGTCAAAGATTTGATAATTTACTGGAAATTGGATAGGCCCTTATTCCCTTCAGGCATTCAATTCCAAGATAATATATTGGATCCCTTCCTTAGTATTTTAAATGTATGTCTCTAGAGTAATTAACATTTATTTTTAAAAAGTATTAATGTGTTGAAGTGCACGGCATTTTGATAATATTTGTTATGTAAAATTGCTAAAGAATTTATTTTCAGTGAAGATATGATTTTAATTACATACAGTATTATTACATCCTTTACTTTTATTTAATGCAGAGATACACACCCTCCTGGTATGTGTCACCTAAAAAAATAATAAAATTACATATTGGAATCGAACTGAATTTTATCCACTTTGCTTAGAATCAAACTACATTTTATCCACAACTTGGTGGGAAAGTGAACTCTCTCGTAACAAAAATCGCTAAACATTTTTCAGGACATCAAAGAAATCGGAGTTTTTCTACTTTAAGTACACTTTTTAAGCTTCCACTTTAAATTGGGCGTATTTGTTTCTTCCAATAACTTTCACACAAGATACAATTAGTTTTTCATCTTTCGTGAAAAATAAGATTTTTGGATGACGTGCAGTTTGATTCTAGGCGACTCATATGTTGAGATAATGTCAAAGTGATACAGCTGCAAAGTGAACTAAACCAGTGGAACAGAGTAACTGAAAGAATTTAACTTTTTTCCACTCGCAAAATGTCCGCGTCGCCTGTCATTTCAGGTTCTTCCACTCTCCCTTATAAAAACTTTGTATTTGTTCTGAGACCAAAATAATGCACTGGACAAATTATCACAACCTTATTGAAGCAAAGTCAGTTAGCTGTTTACTTCTCACCAATGGTGGCAGCAACTCATACCAGTAATGCAATTCGTTCTGACTGTGGAATGGTATTCATTACAAGTTGTTGGGTGGGACGAAACCACACGTACTTGGGCCATTTATGCAGGACCATTGTTCTACCTTAAAATTTTGACGTGGATGTGAAATAGGCGATAATTTATAACAGGAGCTATCTCATTATATGATAGAGTTTTTTTTACGTGTTGTATAAACCACGACTCGAGCCTCCCAGCTCTACTCGTCTTCTTAAAGCCATAGTAATAATTTTATTGCATTTAAAATTGTATCGTCATCTGCCGTGTTTGAATCTGCACGCCCCTGATCTGATGTAAGCATGATACTCAAAATGGGCGACATTTTGACTAGTTTGTATCTCGATAGACGTACGCTGCGTTTTTATAATTCTTTTTCAGTATCTAACCACGAGCAGTTCCTATATAGAGTGACAAAATGGCACATTTTCTTGCAAAATTTCGATTTCTTTCTTCAAATTTGATTTATTATGATTCCGTCACCTGAATAGCTCATTAGCGTTATCAGAATCGCGTGTTAGTTCTCTTGATGTTACGAATTGAAACGTGCCTTGGATTATTCACGCGACATTAGTACAGGAAATATAGACTACTGCACAAGGTAATCGCAATGTTGAAGACTCCAATCTTGGAACTTGCGGTGTGAGGAAGCGGGGCTGAGTGCGGAATCAAATACAACATAACGTACTGAAGCTTGTGTATCATCATCGCACGTGTTCAATATTACAGGACGTTCTGAAAATAATTTCACCCATCGAAGACTGGAGATCGATATATCTGGTGCAAATAAATGAATTCCGGAGCAAGGGACATTCAGTTTTATTATATAAATGAGACCTGGGTGAATAGCAATATGACGTTTCGAAAAATGTTGGCAAAATGAGAGTGTAAATGTTCACACGAATGTAAACTCTGAACAAAGATCGATCGTGGTACATGTAGGAAGAATTAATGGCTTCCTTCCTAATGCAGAACTTATACAGGGACATCATTTTATTTTTACTTCAATTTTTATTGTACCTGAGTTTTTTAATGTACTTCACTCCCACCCCTTCTACTAATAAAGTTCAACCGTCCTCCACACAGATCCAAGACCGCATATACAGTCATAGTAGCCTTACGGTCATAGTAAACAGTACGTTCCAAAAATATGTTCGTGTTTTCCAGTGACGAAAGAGCTTTCAATATTGAATCATTTTCGCACAGGTACTGCCGTCCATTTGCCTACGTCGTATCCCGGTTTCCCCCACCAGCTTTTATTCGCCAGCTAATGGCTGGGCTGTCTTAGCTCTTTTCTGAGAACATTAATTTCTGTTAGGAATTGGATGTCTACGTAATATTATACAACTGTTTAAAATAATTGAAATAAAGGGCCTCGTTAAGTAATTAATTGTCATGTGATTTCTCCCCTTTCTACGACCTTGCGACATAACCACTTGTACGGACAGTAGATAGTATGTCTCAGTAATTTTATCTTTTCGGATCGGGCAGAAGTGAAGATTGAATTTACAGTACGTAAAATACTCTTTTATAGAGTAGGTACAGAATTATTTCAACAAGAGTTACTAGTACGAAAAACGAAACTGGTAATTGGGATTAGGTACCATAGTCTATAGTGCAATAATATGCACATTAGAACTGAAGGCTGTATCGAAATGAACGACCACCATTAAAAAAAATGTGTTTAAATATCCATATTATGATCATTTTTCAATTTAACTTCATTCCCTATATTGTACGCTAATGTGCTATAGACAGTATAATATACACTGCATAATGAATACGTCCACATGGACAGCTCAGTTCGTGAGTAAAACCACTCATTGTTAATACTGTACTGTATTTTAATTAAACAAAAACCTAATGAAAATGATCAAACTCAAAAGCGCAATATTTCCTAGTTTACGTAAATGGATGAACTACTTTTCTTCCCTCCTATACCTAGTTAAGTGATTTGTTTGTATATTACGCCAGTATCATCGAACTCCAGTCGTGGAAGGGGGTAGCAAACGGCTTTGATCCAGAGGTATAGGCAAGTTAATATTAAAAATGTTAGTAAAAATAAAATGATGTCCGGTATATATATATATATACATATATATATATATGAATGAAATAGCCTTTGGATTTCCCGTGAAGGGCTATGGCCTCCTAAAAAGGGGAGCTCTTTAGAGATCATGCGGTGAGCTAATCCGCATGACGGTAGATTCTGTTCTATATAAGTTTTGTTCGTCGTTTGTGTGTGTACACTTGCACTCTCACTCGATACTGGCAAACTGTAGCGATCTCCATTCTTCTCGGTTCTTGGCTGTTCTGGACCACAGGGGTCCAGCTAGGCTCTTGAAGAAGTCCGCCCATCTGGTCCCAGGTCTTCCTCGGTTTCGCCTCCCGATGCGTGGGTCCCACGTGGTGGAAATATGCGCCCATCTGCAGCCTTGAAGTCTCGACACGTGGCCTCCCCATTTCCATTTCAGGCGCTCCCCTTGGTGTGCCATGTCTCTGGTGTTTGTCATCTGCTTGAGTCTGGTGTTGGAAATCTTGTCTCTGAGGGAGAGTCCTAGGATTTTCCTCTCCATTTTGCGTTGGCAGACCTGAATCTGTGTCTTCTGGTTCACGGTCAGTTTCCAGGTCTGACAGCCGTACAGTAAGGTTGGGAAGATACAGGATTGCAGCACCTCCAGCTTTAGTTTGCGGTTCAGTTTCTTGTCAAGGAGTATGAATTGCAGATATATATATATATATATATATATATATATATATATAGCCGGAAGTGCAACGGGAGATTATCACGGTCAGATGAACGCCGAAAATGTTGAAAGATGAGTAAAACAAAAGTTGATGTGCAATCTTCCTCCTCAATCAGTTATTGTTCTCAACAACGCTCCGTATCACTGTCTCCACATCGACTAACTGCCATCTGTATATACAGTAAAGACAGACATGATCTCTTGGGTTCACAAGAAAGAATTTAACTGTGATGAAAGTATGAGAAAGAACGACCTCTATAACCTTATTCTATCTCTGAAGCCAAAGCAAAAAAATTACAGAATTGACAACATTTTGGAATAACATAACCACAAAGTTCTTATATTCCCGTCTTACATGTGCGAATTGAGTCCAATTGAATTGGCTTGAACTAAAGTAAAACGTATTGTCAGGGACAATAATGTCATGGGCGATTTAAATTTACAGAAATTAATGCAAATGACAAAAACTGCACTTTCTTTTGTGACAAATGAAGACGATTCTGTAGACACATTGAAAATATAGAAAAACAATACTGGGAAGAAGATGAACTCCTATCATATGTGATTAATGAAATTATTATTAGCTTGTAATATTGGGGACAGATTGTACAAGTTGACTGCAGCGGTACATAGGCCGGGGATTTGAGCTAGTACGAGGACATTGACTTGGTTCTGCAATCAATTACACTAATAACAAGGTGCATATAAACAAATCTGGACAACTCTAAAAGTAAATATACGCTACATATCATTACAAAGATATAGTTTTATGCACCTTTCGTTATGTGCAGAAGAACTATCATACTGTAGAATTATTCGTGGGTTTGAGTTTCCTCCTTGATTTTCTTGTGCTATAATATCTCTGTATATAATATCGCTTGTAACCTCGTATATTTGTATTACATAATTTACATATAATATTCCCGTCATTCACTTGAAAACACTCACCCAATTCCGCTGCAAAAATATGCGCCTGAAAACCTTCAACCTTGGGCATTATTATTCAGCAGGTACACTGTTTACGCATGCTAGAGTACTGACTGGTGAACCATTGCAACGCATCCTATCGGTCACCAACATTACAAGGCTAATTATTATAAATTTAAGGGGTCTTACGACAGTGGTAGTGATAGTGATAACATTAGTAATACTGATGACGGTGATGGCAGTAGGGGTAGTGAGAACAGTGACACCGCACCTGAATGTGACGCTGACATGGGACTTGCTAAACAGCTTCCGCTATGAGGTAGGTAACACAATTTTTAGACAGCTGGTAACAGGCTAGCGTTACTAACAGGGGTCACTATCGCGAACTGTAGGGTCGCGTCGCATTCCTTCAGGTTCCAAGATTAGAGTCTTCAACAATCCATCTTTAAACCTCTAGTATATTAAACACTCAGCTTAAGTAAATTAAATTAGAATTTATTTAATGACAAGATAAATTAATTCTAATTCAATGACAATTAAATAACAAGCTCATTTTAACTCATTACTTAAACATATAACAATAACAATAACAATAATTTATTTATTTATTGATATTTAGGGGAGAGTCGGGTAGTATCGGACATCGGGTAATATCGGACAGTGAGTTTCTTTCATCTTTCATGATAGTACCTGATTGGCATGGTTACGTTTCTGTGATGTCGCATAGAGAAACGTAACCATGTCATTCAGGTACTACCATATGGTGGTAGATGAAAGAAACGCACTGTCCGATACTACCCGATGTCCGATACTACCCGACTCTCCCCTGTGTGCTGGACAACAGCCATTGGCCAATAAAAGTCCAGCACAGTGATACAATTAATACAATAAAATGAACAACTATGGTACAAATTAAATAATTGAGATAACAACAAAATGAAGAACATAGATTACAATGATTAATTTACAAGAATTAATACTATAATATTTCATGGAAAGGCGTTGATTCTTACGAAACTATTACCAATTTCTGTATAAGGATTATGCAAATAATATCAGCAAAGACATTGCCATGTTCTAATACTTCAACACATTGAATGAATCGAAATCACCTACATGTAAGTTAGCATTTTTAATACATCTGGAGACCGGCGAGGAAGATTTAGAATTTCTAATATAGAAGAGTTTATGATGTCTCGTCCTTCATAGGAAAACGAAGGCTGACACTGTTTAAGAAAGATTGACAATTAATATCACATTTAAGGACCTTACATAAGAATAAGTAATCGAGATCATGACGTATAGCATACAAGCTTCGACATTTAAAGTGCTCGCCGAGTTATTAGGCAGAAATCTAAAACCAGACGTAAGTGCAAGTTTGAACCAATAAATTATTGAGATTTGCGATAAATTAATTGTTTAGGAAATTGTATATTTATTATGTATATATATATCTTATATAGATCTTATATAGATATTATGTATATAGATGTTTTCTATATAGATATTTTTTTAAATTATTAAGTTTTGTACTTTTGTGAACTAATATCAATAAATCTATCTATCTATTCATAGATTTAAAAAAGGCATATATTAGGCAGAAATCTGTACGAACATAATGATAAATTTCCTTTTACACTTAACCTCATACTAATTCAGTATTGGTAAGTAACATTAAAACGTTGGAAAGTTTAAAGATACCTAAATTATTGCTCATGGTTGGTGAACATGTTTTCCGATGTTCAATTACAAGTTGAACTGGCGGCTAAGAGAGCAGAGATCGTAAAGATTAAGGTTTCTAAATTTTGAAATGACAATGGAAAGAATTAAACCGAATTGCCGTTGCCAATATTAAGCGGCGGTCTCCAAGAACCACGCATGTCCCCACAGGTAATGCGGGGATGGAATGCCGTTTCCACGCACTCATGGACATTGCGTTGTGATGGTTTCTAAATAGACCACGCCGCTGCGCACACTCAGTGTGCACAAGACTGCGTCACGGTCCGCGGCAAGCCGGCAACTGTTCCGGTATTTGACGGCGGTATTGTTACAAAACCGGCATCAGAATTCAGCAATTATATGGATGAAAAAATGATAGGTTTAGTACGGAATCGTCCCATATTGTACAATTTATTGAATAATAATTATAAAAAATTGGCAGAAAAAGAGAATGTGTTGCAGATGATTGGGAAAACCTAATAAGTTTACTATAACTTAATAATTCGTTTGTTATTACCAGGGAAAGGATTTATATGTAAATACATATTTACTTATAAAGCTAATATAATTTATATTTTGCATTATCTTTATGTTTCACAATGTGTAGGGTTGAAAAATCCTACTTTTATTTTCCATATTTTTCCATATTTTAGAGTTTAGTACATATTTTCGTTAATTTCCATATATTTTCCATATTTCATATAAAACAGTCCATATTATATTAGGTTTAACAATAAAACAAAACAAAATTCCATTAACTTTTAAAAATACATTTCAACAATAGAGATTTAAACACATGTTCAGTAATCCCTTTAACATCAGAGTTATTTGAAAATTAGCAGTCCTATCAACAATGGGAAAGTAAGTTACAAAACTGTATTAATTTAATTTAAAATTTTTAACAGACTTCAGTTGTGCAGCTCAACAGTTAAATGCCAGTCAGAGTACACATAGGTTCAGTTTTGTAAATCATACTATAAAGACGGTAAATATGCCAAAAGTACGTCATTCAGTCAATTTAAAATCAAAACTAACAAGTTACATTTCAGAATTTAAAGAAGATGGTTTATCAACTGACAATAAAATATTATTTTGTAATTTGTGTCAGTGTGCAGTATCATCTACACAAAAGTTCCTGGTGCAACAACACATTACAACTAGTAAACATCAGGCCAACAAACAACTAAATTCCAAGCAGAGACAATTGTTTTTAACACAACCAACAACATCGAATGTAAGATCTGAGTTTAACATCGACCTGTGCCGTTCTCTCATCTCTGCTGATATTCCTCTCTACAAACTAAAGAATAAGGTCTTCAGGGAATTCCTTGAAAAATATACTCAACATACAATCCCGGATGAGTCAACACTTAGGAAGACGTATGCTCCATCCATCTACGATGAGACAATACAGAAGATAAGAGATGAAATTAAAGATAGTTCAATTTGGGTTTCCATTGATGAGACTCCCGACAAAGAAGGTAGACTTGTTGGTAATGTAGTTATCGGTTTGTTAAGTGAACAATATTCTGAACGAATTCTTTTACATTGTGATGTTCTAGAAAAGTGCAATAACAAAACTATAGTTAAACTGTTCAACGAAGCTATGGGTATCCTGTGGCCAAAGGGTATTATGTACGATAATGTGTTATTCTTTATTAGCGATGCTGCCCCTTATATGGTCAAAGCTGGACAAGCATTATCTGTTGTATATCCTAAATTGACTCATTTTACTTGTGTGGCGCATGCATTTCATCGTGTGGCAGAAGTGGTCAGAGACAATTTCCCTAAAGTAGATTTGTTGATTTCATCAGTGAAAAAAGTATTTCTCAAAGCTCCCAGTAGAGTTAACGTGTTGAAAGAAATGTACCCTGAAATTCCATTGCCACCAAAGCCAATTTTAACTAGATGGGGTACATGGCTAGAAGCAGTTGAATATTATGCCGAACATATAGACTCTATTAACAATGTTCTCCTTGCATTGGACTCTGAAGATGCAGTCTCAATTGATACTGCGAAAACAGTTACCTGTGACATAAGTGTGAAGAATGACTTAGCTCACATTCAGCATACATTTTCATGCATCATAAAAACGCTCAAAAGTCTCCAAAATAGGCACCTTTCACTATCTGAAAGTTTTGAAATTATAAATAGTACTGTGGAACAACTGAATCGTGGTAGAGGTAAAGTTGCAGATGCAGTAAGAGCTAAGGTGGACACTGTACTTTCAAAAAACCCTGGATATGAAGAACTACAAAAGGTTGTTGCTGTGATGAGTGGTGAATCAACAGTGAAGATTAACTTGGACTTATCCCCAGCAGACATTGTGAAATTGAATTATGTACCAGTTACTTCTTGTGACGTCGAACGCTCTTTTAGTCAGTATAAATCTATCCTCAGAGACAATAGAAGAAGATTCACTTTTCAGCACTTGAAAGAAATGTTTGTAACCTATTGTTATGGTAACAGACAATAAAAATTGTGTTTTGTTGAAACTACATTGGAAGATAAGGTACGTCCATTATATTTTTTGTTTAGTTTGATTAAAATGTACCAATATTTAACGTACATAGTCATTTTTTTATAATTTTAAGTCCATATTTAATTCCATATTTTGGTAAAAATCCATATTTAATTCCATATTTTGGTAAAAATAACTACATATATATTTACATATTTCATATATTTTTAGTCCATATAAATCCGTTCCCTGGTTATTACAAATTGTGATAGGTTATCCCGGTTTTTTTTAATTTTGTACAAAACTAAAAATATAAATTTCCTCATGTAATCAGCAATAGTGATGATTAATTTAAAATAAAATATAGGCTATATTTTAAACTTCAATTTGGATTTGTGTCACATTGCTTCTTCATTAATATTTGTGTTAAATCAGACACCCGGATACCTTTTATGCGAGATTAATTTAATGATAACTCTTTGAATTTCTACACGTTTATTCTGACATATTAACAGAAACGTATTTCTTATTCACAATAAAATGCACTTAGATTATCGCTGCTGTTTCTATTGTAAATAATTAGATTTAAAATAATAATATTTTATGCGTAAATAATCACTTAGTGATTTAAGATAGCGCTCATTCCGTCGGATCCCAGCCACTTAGTCATTCGTAATGAGTGTACCTCTGCACATAGTATGTTGGACATTGTGCCACTGTCACACATCTCTGACACAGTGCATGAGGGTTGGCCACTAAAGGGAAACTAAGAGGTGGGACTTAAACTGAGAGGATTCAATCCGACATCGGAATTGGAATCCGGTGTGTCTTAATGGATAAAGCGTCAGCACGTATAGCTGAAAACCCGGGTTTGGGTCCCGGTGCCAAAGAGAATTTTCCTCCGCTCCACCCATTCTACATTATAATTTAACGGTTAACATGGATAAAACAAAGTGTAGTAAAGGTAACCAAATGTTACTAATTGAAACACGAGTGTTGAAAACGGAAAATGCATTTAGGCTACATAGATACATTATTATTATTATTATTATTATTATTATTATTATTATTATTATTATTATTATTATTATTATTATTATTGCATACCGCAAGCGTCAATATAATTTCACATACGTGGTGTCGGATCCTTGGCTCTTGGAAACCGCCAATTTCCACGTTTTCACGTCGAGCAGGCCAGAAGTTACCATACATTTGTTCCTGACGTTTACGAGCTACGAAAGGAGACCTGTACTGGATAGAGTGAGAGCGACTAAATCAAGAGGGCTATAATTATAAGAAGTAACATCGCATGCGCTTAGACTCGATAGACATGAATCGATCATATCCGAAACCTGATGAAATTAAATTTATTATTCTGTCTTATTATAGTAAAATGGCACACACACGCACACACGTATACACACAACGTTTGAAAATAATTTCTGTTTTGTAACGACTGTCTTCAGTGCTCCAGGTTTTTTTTTCTCTCAAACATCCCTTCCGTTTTAATTGATGGATTTCGTGGTTATTTTGACTTCTGCCGTTATTATTATGCGAATTTTAATTATTTTAGTTACTCATTCGAGAAATTATGATGATGCTAAAAGGAGATTTCGAGATTTCCACGGATATAGTATAGGCCCTACACTTTATTTTCATCCTTAATATCGAAGAATTCATTCTAGACATTCTTCTAAATCAGTGATGGACAGTATTACACTGCGTGCATGCGTTGAGCAAGACTGAAACGGAGTATATATTTCATGCACGAGTAACCGGTTCTCAGCCGAAGCGGTGCCATAAGACTTGAGGTTGGGTTAAAGATGAGCGAATTGTTTCAATAGTGCAAAGAGTCTAATAAATCACGTATATAAATAAGTATCTTTTAATAGCTGAAAGAGTACCTGTACTGCTCCAAAGATTTGACCCCAGAGTATTTTTAGCTATTGTAAAAGATTTTAGGCTATATGAAATGAGTGGGGCATAAAGAGTGTTGATGGAATGATACATGAAAACAGAAGTACTGCGAGAAAAATCCTCTGCAACATTTGTTTTGACCACCACATATTTCATCGCGATCAATCTGGGGATCGACTCAGAGCCGCCTGGATGGAAGGAAAGCGAACTAGCGCTTGAACCACAGATACGGTTAAGTTAATATCTTACACAAGACGTAGTAGGGGAGGGGAGATTATGAATAACGGCATGACTTTTGTGTGAAATTCGTAAAATGAAAATATACCGCCGTACGCATATTTTTAATCATAGTTAATTAGTTCTGTTATGTTTGTCTCGAGACTAGTGAAATGCTTTGTGTGGAGTGCGGCATTGTATGGTGCAGAAACATGGACATTACGACGAAGGAAAGAGAAGCGAATAGAATATTTGAAATATGGATGTGGAAAAGAATGGAGCGTGTGAAGTGGACTGAGAATAAGAAACGAAGCTGTGTTGGAAAGAGTAGGTGAAGAAAGAATGATGCTTAAACTGATATGGAAGAGAAAACGGAATTGGTTGGATCACTGACTGAGAAGAAACTGCTTACTAAAGGAAGCACTGCAAAGAATGGTGAACGGCACAGAAGAAGATATCACATTAAAATAGCTGTATGGATAATATGAGGAGCAGAAAGTAGGAAAGATTGAAGGATGCTGGGTTTGCAGTGAAAGACCTGCCCTTGGACAGAATGGATGAATAAATGAACGTTTGTCTTTTTAATGGTAGTACATGAACTATAAACAATTACCAATATGCCAAATGACTGATTTGGTGTGAAATTTGTAAAACGGATGATGAGAAAGTGTAGGCCTATGTAATTTTCATGGTACTTTTTTCAATCTTGAACAGAATAATGTATTTTATTTTATTTATTTATTTTACGACGCTTTATCAACAGCTTAGGTTATTTAGCGTCAGAATGAGATGAAGATGATAATGCCGGTGAAATGAGTCCGGGGTCCAGCACCGAAAGTTATCCAGCATTTGCTCATACTGGGTTGAGGGAAAACTCCGGAAAAAGCCTCAACCAGGTAACTTGCCCCGACCGGGAATCGAACCCGGGCCACCTGGTTTCGCGGCCAGACGCGCTAACCGTTACTCCACAGGTGTGGATTGAACAATGTATCTGAATAAAAATATGGCTAGTCTTATAGTTTTTAAAATGACTATTTTTTTCCGTATACAATTTTTAAGTTTCAATCCTCAAAGCGAAATTTAAAAGAAAGGACTGGTATAGAAGTGCCAGCCTCATACCATGCCTACGTTAATAACCTGCGCGAGGCTCACCGAGCCTGTAGCGACTATTCCAGCTGACATAGTTACGCGAAATAGGACGGAGATTGAACATCGCTTTGATGTTTGCAGAGCCAATCTTCCAATGTGTTGCAGTAGAGTTTACAGTTAATAAATCCGGTAAAAACAGATTCGATTCCTGGCACGAAAATAGAGGTTCATTTTCCTCCACTAACAACTAGGTATGTGTTGGCATGAGTAAGTACGATAATGCTGTGTCAGCTTAAAAATTGGCCTTGAGGCGACCTGACCACATTGACAATGATTCCCATTACTATGTTCATAATCCTCTGACGGAACGGAACACAGCACCCATTTTTTAAAGGAGACGACGATGATGTAGGCTAAGTGAAGATATGTAATGAACTCGATGACGTCATCTATGATGATGATGATGATGAGGTTCACAGCCACATTTTATGACTTGTTCATTGAGTATTTCTGAGTGTTAACATTATTATTATTATCACTGTTCCGGTCTATCATTAATGTCATTATTATTATTATTATTATTATTATTATTATTATTATTATTATTATTAATTATTATTATATTGTTATTTTTATAATAGATTCAGAACACAGTTATGTGCGAAATGAGAAATAAAAAATAATGATTTGAAGGTGATAGAAGAGAGAAGACTGAGATGGTATGGACATGTTATGAGAATGTCGGAAGAGAAATTACTAAAGAAAATTTTAAAATTGCATCTAGAAGACGACAGACGAAAAGAAGACCAAGAGAAAAATGGATTGACGGAGTAAAGAGAAGCATACACAATATTGGGCTAACAGTGGAAGGTAGGAAGACAAAGATTTATGGAGAACTAAAATTAAGTTTGGGTGAAGGAAAACAATTATTTATGGAAAATTCCTGTTAAAATGTATAATAATAAATATTATTATCATTATTAGCAATATTTCCATTTCCACCCTTAGGAGTTCGGATTTGTTTCAGGTGTTCTCGAACTATAAGGTGAATGTAACATAATGGTATGCCGAATTCCCTGCTTCATCTCGCAAAATACCATCTTTCATAAGTCTATCTACTTAAATAACCTACTAGTTGATACAGCGTCGTTAAATAACTGATTGAAAAGCAGTATGCAATATTAAGACATTTGACAGATTGCGAGTACAAAAAGGTATCTAAATGTAAGTTACAAAGGCCTAATTATTACTTTCAAATGTTCTTTTGTTTTAGTTTGAAAACCCAATGAAATTATTTCTCTATTTCTTTTTATAATAATAAGCCTAAATTTATTATTTTCTAATTGTTTTATCACTCTTGGAGAAAAGGTATTTAAAGAATTAATGCACATCATATTTCCTTATGGACTCGACCATTTGAAAATAAGTCATTAAATATATCACAATATGCACAATTCTGTATCAGTATATTCAGAATCGAATATAATTTTCCAACATTTATGTATGTATGTATGTATGTATGTATGTATGTATGTATGTATGTATGTATGTATGTATGTATGTATGTATGTATGTATGTATGTATGTATGTATGTATGTATATTAAAATCACCACACAAAGTATAATAAAATAAACGAAAAGAATAACAAACAGTTAAACCTGTAGAAAAATCAAATAAAAAAAATCCAAAAATATTTATATATCTTAAAGATACTATTTCCAAAAATGTATACACAACGGAAGCCTCAATAAAATACTTTATTGTACAAGCTCTAGCATCATCAACTCTGCTAGGTATGTATGTATGTATGTATGTATGTATGTATGTATGTATGTATGTATGTATGTATGTATGTATGTATGTATGTATGTATGTATGTATGTATGTATGTATGTATGTATGTGTATGTATTAATGTATGTATATGTATAATACATTCTCTACATAAATTCACACCCTTTGACCGATATTTACCGAATTTTGCATACTTAGCCTTCACAGCCTGGAACGTTCCACATACCACATTTATCTATTAATTCAATTTCTGGAGCGTGGAAAAATGATCAATGCCAAGCACTATATAGACAGTCTCGGGCTTTTTAGACAAATCACCAAGAGTAATCTCTCAGACCGTTTTGACAAGAAGAGTGATATAACTTTATGACAATGCTCTAGCATGCACTGCCAGATCAAAAAGGAATGAATTGCAAATGTTTCGCTGGGAAACTGTATCACACTCCCCTCACAGTCCGGACTTATCTCCATGGAGATTAGAAGAAAAGCTTGATTGAAACCACATTTCCAACGGACGAAGCGGTGCAAAATGTTGTTAAACAATGGTTCAGTACATTTCACAAGGATTATATGAAGTCAGTCACTGTCATGTCGTGTCACAGTGGGAGAAATGTGTTAACTACCATGTCGAATATTAAGGAGTAGGACCCATGTTCAGTTTAATTTATATCGGCGATGATTGCCTAATAACAACCATAAAAACGTTCAAACGTAATTATCAAAATAACTTATTTGCAGAATGATAGCAGTGTTATAAAAGTAATAATAATAATAATAATAATAATAATAATAATAATAATAATAATGATAATAATAATAATAATAATAATAATAATAGTAATAATGTCCCATCATCGAAATCAATGTTTTAGTGTAGATAGATTACACTTTCAAAGGAAACCAGATAACGGCACTACTCGGGATACAAACGACGTACCTTAACACCATTTGCGTTGTACAACTGCCACTGACGTATGACCTCCAGCAAAGTTATATAAAATATCGCTATGGCTCTGTTGCGCAGCGGATGTGTGTTGACGTGCAATGTGTGCAGGAAATTGTAAGGCTGCCACATCGCGGTTCCCATTGTTGCTGTCTGTACATGAAATGCCAAACCATTTCACCCGCAGGTTTGTGAAACAGATCTAACTTTCAATCCAGTACCTTGTATTTTATCGTGTGGTTTTTAACTTTGACGTTAACTCAGAGATTTTCTCTAGTCAACTACAACTTTACATGAGCGGTTCCCAAGACTTTTTTAATTAAGAATCAGTTAATCTCTGAATTTATTCAATTGAGTGTTCCATAAATTATACAGACAAATCCATTTGTTACATAACATTATTTAGTTACATCATGAACACATACAGTATCACTCACTACTACTGATGCTAGAATCTATAACTTAAAAACCTACAGTAATGTGAACGTTTTACTTTATTTAGAAAACATAAATTCTTTATATGAGGTTTCAGTTTACTGAATTTGAGTCTTAACGCAGGTTCACCATTCAGCTTATTCCTTTACTTCAGTTCGTCTTTCTCAAAAGTAGATTAGGATTCTGGCAAGGTGTCGTGAATGGAAAATGGGTCGCTCATCCAAAAGTCTGAAATCAAGTTTTCATGAAAATATGTCTTGACATTTATGATTACTTTCCCACAATGCTACTTTATAATCGCCACCTATTCACTATTAAAAATGTTATTTTCACTTCAGAAAACATAAAAAAAGAACACCTGTTTCTACAATCCATTTAATTAATTATGAACATTTTTTTTATAATTTTGTTCAGCAGCAAGAATAATGAAGTGTTTGCACCATGTAAGCTCTTTATTCAGCTAGTTCAGGCAGCAAAATATATCTGGCAGATTGGTCAGTCTGCAAAGCCACAGTTTGTCTGTGAGAACATTTAAATCTGAAGTGTCAGAAAGAAAAATCTGCACTTGTGACCTCCGATCAAACATCGGCTCAGTACATTTCCCCTCGACGACCAACTACTTCAATATGAAATAGAAGTGAATCATACTCAGCATCCATATCAGTGCACTGAATCGAATATAGTCATGAGCTCGTATCTCTTGATTTAATTAAGTTAATAACTCCCACAGCTCCATTAAAAACTGTCTTTAGATCAACCTGGATAATATTTCGAAAGTTTCCTTGCAGGTAATGCCTCACGATGAACGCTACAATGTACAGTGAGGTCTTAGGACACTACTATGGATATAGTTGATTGATTGATATGAACATGTACCTGATAATTTAACGATCCAAGACATCGGTATGAAGACTTAATTTTCATAGCACAGCTGAATTCTGCGTCATGTCCTGGCAGATGTCTTGCGGAGATAATCCAGGGTCAGTTCGTTGAAGGCATCTTTTACTGCTGCTCGTAATTGTGCTGTTGTCTTATAGCGGTGATTTCGCACTTTGTTCTTGATGAAACCCCAGAGAGCATTATCAGGTGTCGTGAGGTCGGCAAGAGGAGCTCGATCATCTGCAGATTCTCTTCCATTATACCGATTGGGAAAGGACGATGGTAAACGGACTCTGGTTAGCCACGTTTGTTTATAACTACTCGGTTACCATGGTAGCATGCTACCAACCAGAGGTCTGCATCGGACGTTTCCGCTCGAGCTCCAAGTAGTTTATAGCATAATCCGATAGGTAGCGCACATGCATGATGGGTAAAATTGTCGCGAGCGATAAATCTTCGAACAGTATAAGTCGAGCGTTAGACATTCGTTCTTGTTACAGTGATGAACTGTGTAGTAACATCATAGTTGTTTATCATTTCAAAACTTTGCAGTGTTTAACTAACCTCTCCATAGTACAACTACAAAACTTCCTTTAAAATGTAATATAAATGTTGTAGGTAAATGTTTTTTTTTTTCTCAAACAGGAGTGATTTTGTTTTTTCCACATCTGATAGATGTTATTGGATGTAAATGTAATTATTATAAACGGAGAACACAATCACGATAAAGCAAGAACCGTATCAAGTTTTCTAGTAAAAATAATAATCTGTAATAATATAATTAGTGTATCAATCTTTGCGTCTGTAACAGTTGTGCAGCATGATTATACGTTTTATTATATTTTCTGTGACGTTATCTCCGTACTAATATTGTTATTAATCTACAGCTAGGCCTATATCAATAATATTTTGTAAAACGGTTCTACATTGTCGCAGTATATAGGCGGAATACTGTGTATGGACTTACCATATTATATATGTGGTAAATCAAATATTGAATAATTATTAATTAGCATTAATAACTGTATATCGAAGTTTTTCATACTATTTTATTTATAACTTCATGTTACTGTTTTGGTACGTTCCATTAAACGTTTGTCATAAACGCAGAAAATAAAGCCTTATTTTTACCGTGTGAGCAAAACATGCGTATCTTATCTGTCGCCTTCCATACAAGATAAGACATGTCGGTGAGATGGCCTTGTACTATGCTTCTATTTATTACGAGCGTATCGCGATCGATCTTATCTCACTCGAGGGTGCGACATTCGACCGAGTTCAAGCGAGCGATTTAACTCCAATGCAGCACTCTGCTACCAACGTAAACATGGGGGTACCAACATTCACATTCAACATTTACAAAGTAAGTGAAATAAGAATAGATGTGATCTCACTGTACAAATGTAGCCTCAGGAGCGGCTTATATTTTAATTTTGCAACAACCCCACTGTCTCAGTGATTGCACGTGCTCCGTTGCAACGAACACCAACACATTTATCCCACTGTATATCATTCACACTCATAAACTAGTTTAATTTTGTAAATGTTTAATTTAAAATTGTTTTACCAAGCACTGGTTCTTCTTTCACTGTCTCTCCGCCTACAAGGTAAAAAGTTGGGTCATATTGGTAATGTCAGTAATTTCATCCAGTTGAATAGAAAAATATTTACTGCCCTTAACTGTTCCTTAATGTCTGAAGTTAAATCTGAAATTCTCCGTGATTTTAATATCAATTTATGTTATTTTGCCCCCTTTCCCACAAAATGTACTGACCGTATCTGTAGCTACTGATAATATTAATGACTCTCCGATTGTGTGTGATTTTCGTACTTTAGCTATGTTTAAAATGACTTTGTAAGATGCCTCTAGAGCCTTCATGTTAAGTCCCGTAAAAAAAGTTATTTGGTATTTCCTCGTTGACAAGTCACAGTTTTTTTTCTCTAGAACTATTCCAAAGTCTTGTTTTTTTAAGTCTTTGTGGTTGGTTTCAGAATGACACTTTAGAAGAGAAAACTTCATCAGATGATTTCGTAACAAATCACACACTGGAGAACAGGTACGTTTTCGTCTCCAATAAGTGAACCCAACAATTAGGAATATTCAAACAAATTATTTATTGAAATCACTTATACTCAAACACGCATTACTGTAACCATTTGTTTAGTCGTCTTCAATTATTTATAATTGTGTTATTTCTTTTTTTTTTTTTTTCTTTTCCATTTTTTTTCATTATAATTGTGTACCTACCATTTACTAAAAAAAAAAAAACAATTTTTTGGTAAGCTTTGTCTTCTAGGCAGCCTTCACTTGGAGGAAGTTGAATAAAATTTAAAAAAAATACTTTTCATTCTTTCAAACTTCGAAAATATGTAGGTCCTACATATTTTTATATTTTATTAAATTTGTATTTTATTTCACACTTATTTTCAAGTACTATCCGCAGTGGCTCACATACACCAGTGGCACGAATACCATAGGTTGAGAACCGCTGCTTTTCATAATTCCTGACAAAACTTGTTTCATACGTATGTGGTAAGATTGGTTCATTCAAGCCTTTATTAATGACACAAATATGTAAAAGTGCCAGTGCTGACCTATTATAGATGTGAAATCCGAATTGTTTAAAAAGAGGGATAAGAGTGAGTTACAGACGACAGAGATGAGATATTTTCGTAGATTAAGATCATATAAAAACAGATTTAATAAGAAATGACCACATCCGCAAAGAATTAAATATATGTAATTAAAATAAGAAACGTGGAAAGAACAGCTTCCTTGGTTTAACAACACACGAATACCAGAACTGGTTTTACAGTGCGAACGTACAAAATACAAACAAATGTTGGGCATCGTAGAACAGCTGGAGCTGAATATGATGGAACAGATATTAAAGTTTAAACAATTAAATAACGATGATGACAATTATGATAAAATAATAAAAATCATGCTTTCTCATAAACTTTTACGAGTTTCTCAAAAATATCCAGCTTTTTGTCATAATACCAACGACGTGTCTGAGATTTTTGTCCCATATCTCATTCAAATTTAATTTAAATTATGCATTACTTTTGAAAAACCTTGTATACAGATAGATAATATACTATTTGACGATGTTATTGTTTAGTCAACTATCCCAAGACAGATTTGAACCTCACAAGTGATATAAGAATGCACCATTTATGAGGAGATAATGGGATAGGGTGGCCAGTTCTTTTTCCCCTCCATTTGCATATATCGCCGAATAGCTACTTATTACACTAATCAAACTGCAGATGCATACAAGCAATTGAAGAGTCCACTGCAAGAATGATGGATGTCACTTTCTTGTCGAAAATGAACCAAGATTGTCAATGCATAGCTTAAGACATATAGAATGTACATACAGAGTTATATAGCATTAACACTGATAGTCATTGTCAAGTAATGATCGGAAAATCACGGTTAAGCTTTGAGCGCTAAGCATTTCAAACTTTCAATTGTTTCTCCTGCAAAATGTATTCCAAATGACATCCATCATTCTTGCAGTGGACTTCAATAATTGTTCTTTCTCTGACACATATCGTCAAGTGGGATGTATTGCCAGATTAGATGTAGGGCTACATATTAGCCAGAACCTCAATCAGAGAAATGATTGACGATAGTCAATTTATTTTTTAAATAGGCCTATATTGTATTGCGACAACACCGAAATCTTAAAGTACGAGGATTATTCATAAAGTGACTTCCGTTAATTTTTTACAAATCTGTGAATGACGTTACAGAATTGGGTTACAATACTTTTGAAAGTATACACTCTATTCTATTTCACCACATAGTTTCCAGTCACATTGAGACACTTGTCATAGCGTTTGACGAGCTTTGAAATTCCGCAATCGTAGAATTCGACCGCCTGAGGCTGAAGCCAACCTATGACGCTGGCTTTCAACTCGTCATCGTCAAAGCGCTTCGAGCCAATCCACGTCTTCATGTGTATGAAGAGATGGTAATCGCTAGGCGCCAAACCTGGGCGATAGGGAGGGTGATCCAATACTTCCCAGATGAACTCTTGCAGTTTGGTCGCAGTACGACGCGCTGTATGCGGCCGGGGGTTATCGTGCAGGAAAATCACCCCAGAGCTCAACATGCCACGACGTTTGTTTTGAATGGCCCTTTCAAGTTTGTTAGTGTGTTACAGTAACGCTCAGCGTTAATTGTGGCATTCCTCTCCAAGAAGTCCACTAGCAAAATTGCTTTTCTGTTCCAGAAGACTGTTGCCATGAGTTTCCTCGTGGAAAGTGTTTGACGACAATTTGTGGGTCTTTTCGGCGAGTGAGTATGGCCCCACTGCATTGATTGAAGGTTTGTTTGTGCATTCACATACCGCACCCAAGTCTCATCCCCTGTCACAATCTGATCGAGAAAAGCATCACCTTCTGTTTCGTAACGCTCAAGAAAGGACAGAGCTGCTCCCATCCGCTGAGACTTTTGTTGCTCAGAAAGGAGTTTAGACATCCATCTGGCAGAAAGTTCCGGTAGCCCAAATCTTCGGTAATCACTTCGTACAGAAGAGTACGACTAATCTGTGGAAAATCCTCACTAAGCTCCGACATGGTGAACCTGCGGTTTGCTCTAATCCATTCGTCAACCAAACGAATCAGATCTGCATGACGATACTTGGTCGACCACTTCTCTCTCCATAATGGACATTGGTTCGCCAATTTTTTAACATACGGCATCATTGTCTTACACCACCTTCACTCGTTTCGTCTGGCCCATAAACTTCACAAAGTTGGCGATGGATTTCACTAGCTTTACAGTTTTTGGCCACAAGAAATCTTATTACGGGACGTACCTCGCACCTGGCAGGACTTGCGGTTGCAGCACACATTTTGACAGCACGTGGCTCAGACAGGAACAAAGACACGACCTTGACTCTACCGCTGCTCGACGCGTACTGCTTCAAGGTACACTCCACCGCAAGAGCGGCGCCACTGTCTCTGTTGTTACGGACGCTATATGAAAACGGAAGTTACTTCTTTATGAATAGCCCTCGTACATAACTGTGTAGCATTATAATGTTAAAGTAATAATATTTCCGTCTATGGCTTATCAATTTCAAACTAATTATTTAAATTTGAATTTGTTGAGAAACTTTTTCGCTACTTCGAGCATCTTCAGGTTTTATAGTTAGAACATAAGGTAAATTAACAATTTAAGTAATAAAATACACGAAAATAATTGTATATAGGCATAATTTTCATGACATGCTTAAAGTTTAAAAAAGTGGTCAAAGTTACAAAAAAATAACTTGAAGTTAAAAAATACCAATATAAAAATGTACAAGTTAAAAGCAAAATTAAAATATCTTGAAAAAGAATTTACTTGTAAAATGCATCCTTTATAGCGAACAATATTTTAGTGCAAATAATGTGAATACATTACAAATGTTTAAGGTGACAAATAGGCTACTAGAAACATAAATTGTAAATTATGTTTTATTTAACGTGCTCGTAATGCGCCGCCGGTGTGCCGGAATTTTGTCCCGCAGGAGTTCTTTTATATGCCAGTAAATTTACTGACATGAGCCTATCGCATTTAAGCAAACTTACATGCCATCGACCTGGTCCGGATCGAACCCGCAATCTCGGGCACAGAAGGCCAGCACTTTACCGGCTGCACCAACCAGGCCGACTTGGAAATGTATTCACATCATTGCCATTGAAATATTGTTCGCTATGAAGGATGCATTTTACAAGTAAACTCTTCTTCAAGATATTTTAATCTCGTTTTTAACTTGTACCGGTACATCTTTAGATTGGTATCTTTTAACTTCATATATTATTTATTGTAACTTTCACCACTTTTATATACTTTAAATAATGTCATGAAAATTATTCCTCAGACATATGCAATTAATTTTCGTATTTTTATGTAGTACTTAAATTGTTAACTTATCTTTATGTTCTAATTATGAGACCTGAAGATGCTCGAGCGAAAACGTTTGTCAACGAAACCAAATTAAAATAAATATGTTGAAATAGATAAGCCATGAACGGAAGTATTATTACTTAAAGCTTATTACTGTAATTGACTTATAACTTACTTACTTACTGGCTCTTAAGGAACCCGCAGGTTCATTGCCGCCCTCACATAAGCCCGCCATTGGTCCCTATCCTGAGCAAGATTAATCCATTCTCTATCATCATATCCCACCTCCCTCAAATCCATTTCAATATTATCCTCCCATCTACGTCTCGGTCTCCCAACTAACACTATATATGCATTTCTGGATTCGCCCATACGTGCTACATGCCCTTCCATTTCAAACATCTGGATTTAATGATCTTAATTATGTCAGGTGAAGAATACAATGAGTGCAGTTCTCTGTTGTGTAACTTTCTCCATTCTCCTGTAACTTCATCCCTCTTAGCCCCAAATACTTTCCTAAGAACCTTATTCTCAAACAACCTTAATCTCTGTTCCGCTCTCAAAGTGAGAGTCCAAGTTTCACAACCGTACAGAAAAATCGGTAATAAAACTGTTTTATAAATTGCAACTTTAAGATATTTTTGACAGCAGACTAGATGACAAAAGCTTCTCAACCGAATAATAACACGCATTTCCCATATTTATTCTGCGTTTAATTTCCTCCCGAATGTCATTTATATTTGTTACTATTGCTCCAAGATATTTGAATTTTTCCACCTCTCCAATTTTTTTATTTCCATTTCTTACAATATTCTGGTCACGAGGTATAACCATATACTTTGTTTTTTTTTCGGAATTTACTTCCAAACCTATTACTTTACTTGCTTCAAGTAAAATTTTCGTGTTTTCCTTAATCGTTTGTGGATTTTCTCCTAACATATTCACGTCGTCCGCATAGATAAGAAGTTGATGTAACCCGTTCAATTACAAACCCTCTCTGTTATCCTGAACTTTCCTAATGGCATATTCTAGAGCAGGCCTGCACAAACAGCGCTCAATGAACGCGCGCGCTCGTTCGGAGCGGGAGAGCGGTGTTTACCGCTCGCCGAAACGGAGAGGAAGATACGTCAGAATGACATGAACTTACTACATATAGGTAGAGGAGAGGGAAATGACCACTCAGCTATCTAGTGGAGTGCAGTGCGTATTCTCAGTAACAGTTTCACGTTGCTTACCTACTATTACAGTACAGTATGAAGGAATCTAAAAGACGGAAAAGTGATGATCAGAAAAATTCTTTTAGTTGCATGGGAAAATGCTTATTTTTTTTCATAGCTGCTGGAGTAAATACTCAGTGCTTTATCTGCCACAACATTTTGAAAGGTAGAAAGAAACGTAAAATAATAAGTTACGTCATTACTAGTCCAGACATAAAGATACTAAAGATATTAATCTTCAACAATTTAAATATCTCTCTTCAGGGAAAAGGCCAGCTCATTGTTGATATGTTGAATAAATTACGGGATTTCAGTCGTAAACTTACACTTTTCGTAAGTCAGTTTCGGGAAGGTAATGTGTCTTACTTTCGAACGATAGAAATTGCTCGTGATGAAGCCATGTGAAACGATTGTGTGCAAATATTAATTGAAATTCAAAATGAATTTAATTCTAGGTTCCAAGATCTTGTCTTAAGATCCACACCTGTTGAGTAACGGTTAGCGCGTCTAGCCGCGAAACCAGGTGGCCAGAGTTTGATTCCCGGACGGGACAAGTTACGTAGTTGAGGTTTTTCCGGCGTTTTCCCTCAACCCAGTATGAGCAAACGCTGAGTAACTTTCGGTGTTGGACCTCGGACTCATTTCACTGGCATTATCACCTTCTTCTCATTCAGACGCTAAATAACATAAGCTGTTGATAAAGAGTCGTAAAATAACCTACTAAAAGTCTTGTCTTAATTGGAAAGAAGTTTAAAGTTATCATAATAAATTCCTTCAACACCAGTTGAAACAATGTCATATAAGTTACAGGTGGGCCTGGTTGGCGCAGTTGGTATAGCGCTGGCCTTCTATGCCCGAGGTTACGGGTTCGATTCCGGGCCAGATCGATTGCATTTAAGTGTGCTCATATAACCTCGGCTGTTGCGAGCGTCGTTGAAAAAAAAAAAACATGACATTTAACGATTTACAGCTCGGACTTATTGATCTTTAATGTGGCCTAAGGGCTAAAGATCGTTTGAATAATACTACTAGCCTGGTTGAGTTTTACAAGACTAAACATTAGCAATAATATCCACGACTACACAGGTTGGCTGTGAAAATGACTGCTATGTTTGGCTCAACATTTATATTTGTGAGCAACTGTTTTCTGTAATCAACATTAATAAAGGCAGGCATCGAACGTCTGTAACTGATGTTTCATTGCGATCAGTAGGTTACTGTTCCTTTCAGCTGCCAACAGCATAAAACCTCGTTTTCATGTACTGATAAATAAAAATATAAGAAAATGATATTGTACATTTAAGTAGGTATAAAGTTTCTATTATTTCTATAAAATAAATATTTCTGTATTAATTAATAAGTCCAAGATAGTTTTGCAAACACTGAACTGGAATTCATTTCACGAATCTCGTAATAGTACTTCCTTTTATGTAGATTTTGTACGAGATCACCCCTTCTTCCAGTCCACACTATACGGAGCGCAGCTAATACCTGCATTCCGCTCATGAGCTGTGAGCCGGCTCGGAGAGCGCAAACCTTCTGCAGGCCTGCTCTAGAGCAAAGTTAAAAAGTAAAGGTGACAGTGCATCTCCTTGCTTTAGCCCACAGTGAATTGGAAACGCATCTGACAGAAACTGACCTATAGTAATTGACTTATAGGAACCATAATGTCTATAAAAGAATCTATAGCATTATGCTCTTGATCCATTGTTATAATATAAGCGTCCTGTGTTATCAGAAGAGCATGGTTTCGACGGAAACACAAAACACATCTGGGTCCTACACTCTTTCACTCTGTTATTGTTCTCTTCCAAATTTTATTATTGTTTCAAAGTAAATCCTTCATCTAATTTAACGTACGGTCAGATGAACTTCAAGAACCTGGTTAGATGAGAGATTAGAAGAGGTGAAAGTGGAACGGATATCGACATTGCTACTTTTAATTGGATGTGAATGGCATTAATCATTACATTTTATTATACTTACATCATAAAAGTGGAAACTACTACTGTCATTGCAGCTTTGAATAAGGTATGTGTATTACGAATGCACTATATTTACTATTATGTGTAATTAATTACCTTCGTATATATACACTAGAAGTTTGTTCATTGTCGTCTGCTAATGAAAATACCGCAAATGCATTCATAGCTCCAGGTTGCAATATGTATTTACATGCTACGGTATTAATTTTCCATCACAATAGATTCAGAGTAGTATAGATATAGAGATCGCAGTTACCATTATCATACAAAACACAAAATAATTATTAACTAATTCAGTTTTTATAGTCAAGTGATATAGTTCCATCTGTTATACAAGTCTACATACAATCAAGTTACTAACTAGAGCTCCAGTTTCATTTATGGTAAAGAGTTGTGTTTTGAGACTTTGCTAACAGCCTAAATAATTTTTTTACCCGTACATACATCTGGCAAACTTAATGTATGGCTAGATTCAGAGTTCTAATTCCCTCACTCAATAGTGCCGGTATTTGATTAGTAGAGTGAAGAGGACGAAGAGAGGTGATAATGGCGAAATGCACTTATTACAATTCTACCAATGTAAGCACATATTTTTGTCTTCTTACTTTTGAAACTTCATCGGAAGAATCCGAAATACTGCAACCTCATCACGATAAGAGCCGATGATGGTGATAACTACGCTATCCAGAAGAACTCCACGTCATTAACAATATTTCTTCGGATCTTTATTACGTGATTGCAGAATTTATTCCATCTTACGCAATGCATTCCCCGCGTTTTCCTTGTATTCTCCGTGTTTTACTTGTATTCCCCGTGTTTTCCTTAATTTTTCCATATTCTCCTTGTATTTCCCTTGTTCTCCTTGTATTCCCTGTGTTCTCCATCTCTTTGTTCTCCTTACATTTTCATTCTCTCTATTACATTCCCCTAGTTCTCCTTCTAACCGCTTTGTTCTCCTTGCATTACTTTCGTTCCCTCTTCTATTTCTTTCGTTCTTGTATTCACCATGTTCTCCTTGTGCTCGCCTAGTTCTCATTGTATTCCTCTTGTTGTCTTTGTATTCTCCTTTTCTCATATTTGCTTTTCTCCTTCTACTCCCCTTTCTTTCTTTGTATTTTTCTTTCTCTCCTTGTATTCCCTTATTCTTCTATTCCCCTTGTTCTCCTTGCAGTCCTCTTGTTCTTGTATTCTCATTTTCTCCCTCGATTCCTCTTTTTCTTCTTTCATTCCCCTTTTCTCCCTGTATTACCCTGGTATTTTCTTTTTTTTATTTGTCGCACCACCCACACGTAGTTAGTTCTATGTAAACATATGTAGCATAGTAAAGTTATGCGCCTGTCGATAGGTGATCGCACATGCACGTAGTTCTACATAAAGATATGCAGGAGAATAAAGCTATGTATCTGTCGATAAGTGATCACACTTACACTTAGTTGTACGTAAAGATATGCAAGATAGTAAAGCCATGCACCTGTCGACAGGTCATCGCATTTGCACGTATTTCTATATGAAGTTGTGCAAGATAGAAAAGTAATAAAGCAATGCACCTGTCGACAGGTGACCGCACTTGCACGTACTTCTACGTAAAGATATGCAGCATAGTAAAGCTATACACATGTCGATAGGTGACCGCACTTACGCGTAGTTGTACGTAAAGATATGCAGCATAGTAAAGCTATACACCTGTCGATAGGTGACAGCACATTTACACGTAGTTCTACGTAAAGATATGCAGCATAGTAAAGCTATACATCTGTCGATAGGTGATCACACTTACACGTACTGTGGGGAGCTCACGAGATCAGCCCTGGTAGGAATGTGGAGTAATGCCAATCCTACACGCAGGCAACAGCCAGCGTAACGCCACTCTTGGTCACAAAAAAAAACGACATAATGACACAATACTAACTAAATTACAGTAACTAACCAACGTGAAAACATCCGATCAACGTTTAAACTATAAAATAACAGTTTCAACTTATACAACACACCGACACAGAGCTAGTCTCAAACTAGTTGTTATTTTCAGCCACAGTATAATTAAACACCATGTGCAGACAGTGATGTTATCTGTTTAGTGTCATAAGACTCTAACACATAACAACTTACCTTATCTCTGGTCAGTTCTAGAAGAGCGGTGCTGCATGCATCAATACCTCTCCGCACCGCACCTAATTAAAATACATCTCGCAGAGACTTTCTCGTCAGCTCCACACAGTAGTTCTACATAAAGATATGCAGCATAGTAAAGCTATACACCTGTCGATAGGTGGTCGCACTTACACGTAGTTCTACGTAAAGATATGTAGCATAGTAAATCTATGCGTCTGTCGATGTTTTGTTTTTGCATCTTGTATATTTGCAGTAATCATCAACTTTTCGGAGATACGTATTGGACGCATCGTAAGGAAATGCACGGATTCGTTATCAAGAGCTATTCTTAGGGATTGGACCTCTCTTTCCTGATGACGATGTAGTTCATACTTTCTCCTAAACGTTCGGTGTTTCTGTATCTTTGCAGCCGTACAAAAATTTGAACTTCTAAGCAAGTTTCAAATATGCGTTTACGACCTGATGGGACTGTGTTAAGTGTCAAATTACGACCTATTATTCTTTGGTGAAGAACTTAATTTACGCTTAAAAGTTTTCCGTAAGATTCGATATAATTTGAAAATTATATAAATTAACTTTTTTGTTTATTTTTACTTACATTAAAAATAGAAATTATTTGATTATTTTAGTATGTATTTTGAATTATTTTTATTGTTTATGTTTAAATAATTAATTTATATAATATCTGTAGTGCTTGGGAAAAGTGATACAAGTCAGTTTTCACAAACCTTCTTTGATAATTTATTGACAAGTTACGGAACATCTGTTCGCTTGGAAAAAAAAAATACATAGGTATTCCTCCCATTACAATAATTCATGCAGAAAAAAATCAAATCAACATAAACCAATGTAAGTTGTCAATAAATTATCAAAAAAAAGTTTGTGAAAACTGACTTAAGTCACTTTTCCCAAACACTGCAGATATACTGTATAATTTATTATATTAAAAAAATATAATTATCAACAAAAAGTCTACCACTGTGAAGTAACGGTTAACACATCTGGTCGTGAAACGAGCGGGCCCGGGTTTGAATCCCAGTTGGGACAAGTTACCTGGTTGAGTTTTTTGGCTCGATTTTCCTTCAGTCCAGTATGAGGAAATGCTGGTTATCTTCGGCGCTGGACTCTGGACCCATTTCGCTGGCATTATCACCTTCATCTCACTCACAAAGGATCATCACTCGATGTTAAAAAAACTTCCAAACAGTTTATACACCATTCGAAAGAGCATTCTGAAATATGTTGAAATCTCTAATATTACATCCTGCGATGCACATATGAACGAGCTAGAAAGAGTTAAAGAAGCGGGAGTAGGGATCTCCGCCATCCAATGGGAGTCTGTTATGTTTGACCTGTTGGACGCGAGGATTGAATACGTATGAAGTAGCGTACAGTATGATTATTTAGTCCTGACAGTCGCTGGGGATATGCGCCTGGGTCAGGCGAGTCCATTTAGTTACGCCAAGGAGTGTTTGGGTTATGCACTCGCTTGCCTTCGGAGCGATAGAATGTCATGCGTGCGGTAGAGCGGTAAGGTTCCAGTACAATTAAGCTGTACTGCATTCCTTTACCGACCGCTCGCCCTTACCTTTACTCCGGAACTCTCCCCACTCCTCCTATTGCATCCCCTCTTTCGCGTCGCTGAGCTATCAGGACTAAATAATCGGTCTGTAGGTAGTGAGCAACTCTATATTAAGCAAAAGTCTATACAATTTATACATCAATTTGGAAATGTGATTCTGGGACGTATTAAAACTGCTAATTTTATATAATCACCTGCTGTTATATTGTGAGTGGTCAGAGTGGGAGGGGGATTTTAAACTCATTACAATCAATGAATGCATATGACATTCTCTAAACAAACATGAAATGAAACACGTATTCACCAATAATGTGACAGTTCCTGCTAATTCTCCTTCAACAAATTTATTGTACAAATATTAGAAAGGAATTGGTACATGTGAATTTCATGTGGAAGACAGTGAGTGTCATCAACTCTCTTTGGTAAAGTGTAGTTGGTGCAAGTAACTTTTGTGTTTCGAACATTGTTTTGTTAACTATCATCATCATTCACAGGAGAATTAATTTCTTCAATTCTCGCGTCCGCCAGATCAAACGTAATAGACTCGCATTAGATGGCGGAGACCCCCCACCTCCGCCTCTTTAACTCTCTGTAGTTTGTTCATATTTTGTGCATCGCAGGATGTAATATTAGAGATTTCACCATTATTTAGGACTCTCTTTCGAATGGTGTATAAATTGTTGGCAGTTTTCTTAACATTGAATGAAGCTCCCTTGTCAGGCGCTAGATAACCATAGAAGTTGTTAAAGTAAAATAAACCAAATAAAAACCCAACAAAATACCAAAGCAAATATCAATAAACTAAAATATCAAACCGATAGAGACAATTTCTTTTTTTAAATAACAAACATAACATGCCTGTGCTTGTTTTGAAAGAACATTGGACAATTATTTTTCTCGTACGGAGGTGAACCCGAAAGTTATCATTGCAACCTCTAGTGAACTTGTTGTGCCTTACCACTTTTGTAGGTACCGTGACTTAGCTACGGTGCCATCTCCCGATTGGGCTTGCTCGTATTTACTGTTTCAGTTGAGGTCCAGTGCAGTGCACTCCACCTTAATGTACATTGCTGTGTGTTTCGTTCACGTACTGAAGGCAAGCAGTGGCGGTATCATGTCGCTTCACAAACTCTGTCTCTACAGGCAGTAAGAGGTGGTTTCGTAAAGAATGAGGAGAACTTTTTTGTACTATGGTCCCCGCAGACTAATACTTTCTGCATGCCCGCCGGTAAAAATACATGTTACGTCAGTACCATTTTGAGTAATACTATTGATATGACAATGAATTTTGAAATGGAGAGTATTGTTTAATGGTGGAGTGAAACGGAAGAATTCCGAGAAAAATCCTCGGGAAAATTGCCTTTGTTCACCGTAAATATGACTCCACCATCACATAGATTCCCGAATACGCAGTCATCTTAACAGAGTATTGTGTCCACTGAGCTACTGAAATAGGCCTACATATCGTACATTAGTTTACACTTTGTATAACAAGAATATGACACATATAGGGTGATTTATGGAGAAATATCATAAATCATAAATAGGATATGGTTCTCGAAATCGTTTTCAGTTAAAAAAATCGTATGATCATGCAACAGATTTCAAACGATTAAGAAGTTATGACTATTTATTAATTAAAATGAACGCATCACTGTGAACCCCGCGCCACCATATGATGTCCTTAATCATTTACCTTATCCAGATATTACCTACAGTATAATTCACAACTGTGTGGCCGGGCATATTATTGAAATTAAGGTAACTTATAGCCTACATCGACTCTTAAGATAAAAATCCACATTTTTTCCTTAATTTCTTTCAAACTTTGGTGACATGATTCTCGGGAGTAAACTAAGCAATTTATATAATTCAAACTTGAAAATCGAATTTGGGGTCCCAAAGAAATTTTTTGAATTAATAAAAAATTTTGACCCACCTAGAAACTGACCTAGGGCAAAAATTCTGTCGCTAAAATGATGCCCTTCATATGGAAAATGTTACATACTAAAATTGTTTATTTATCTTGAACTATTAAAAAGATATGCCACATTGTAACAAGTACTTCACAAAGAAAAAATATATATTAGAATTAGAATTAGAATTAGCCACGAAATCCCATGAAGGGCAAGGGCCTCCTGACTATGCAGGGTGGCTTCTCAAGCAGTTCCCGGTTAGCCACTCCGGGAATGATGGTCACTTTTGTAATGTCATATCTGAAGGGTCCACTGTTCACTAGTCACTGTTTAGGTTGCAAGTCACTTTGTGATTAGTTTCCATTGTTGTCGGTCTTTCGCTGTTCTTGACCATAGATGGCCGAATCTTGCTCTAAGTTCGTCTGCCCATCTTGTCTTCTGTCTTCCAGCGTTCCGTTTGCCAATCCTTAGGTCCCATGTCGTAAGTACTGTATGTGTGTCCACCGGTTCGCGTTGAGTCGCATCACGTGTCCTGCCCATTTCTTCTTCAGCTTGTCGGCCGTTTCTGCTCGTCTTTGAGATGTGTTTGTCTTCTTATGTCTTCGTTACGTAGTTTATGTCTGAGTGTGGTGTTCAGCATCTTCCTCTCCATTTTCCGTTGGCACTTTCTCAGCATGTCCCGCTCTCTTTCCGTTAGAGACCATGTCTGTGCTCCGTATGGGAGAGCTGGAAGGATGCAGCTGTTCATGACTCCGCTTCTTAATTTTAAATTGTATATCTTGTCTGTCAGAATAAACTGAGGCTCCAAAATCTCTTCCATGCGTTTCCGATTCTTCTTTGAATCTCGTTCTGTCGTCTGTTGTGAAAGGACATAAGTTGGCCGAGGTAGATGTATTCAGTCACGTAGTCCAGTTGTCTGCTTCCTACTGTGATTGGTATTTTGGAGTTGTTAGTCATGACTTATGTTTTCTGTGGGTTTAGTTGTAGTCCTACTTCCGTGCTGAGGCTCTGTAGCTCCACTATCATTGCTTCTAGTTTTTTGGCTGACGTGGCTAGGAGTACAATGTCGTCTGCAAACCGTATATTAGAGAGCTTCTTCCCGTCAATAGTTATTCCGTCATTGAGCTTTCTCTTTCTGAACACTTCTTCGAGAAGGCTGTTGAACATTTTAGGGGAGATAGGGTCATTCGAGAGATAATGGAGAAAAAATGGGAGTATAAGGGTACAGTACATCAGTTATTCATAGATTTCAAAAAGGCGTATGACTCGGTTAAGAGGGAAGTATTATATGATATTCTTATTGAATTTGGTATTCCCAAGAAACTAGTTCGATTAATTAAAATGTGTCTCAGTGAAACATACAGCAGAGTCCGTATAGGTCAGTTTCTATCTGATGCTTTTCCAATTCACTGCGGGCTAAAGCAGGGAGATGCACTATCACCTTTACTTTTTAACTTCGCTCTAGAATATGCCATTACGAAAGTTCAGGATAACAGGCAGGGTTTGGAATTGAACGGGTTACATCAGCTTCTTGTCTATACGGATGACGTGAATATGTTAGGAGAAAATACACAAACGATTAGAGAAAACACGGAAATTTTACTTGAAGCAAGTAGAGCGATCGGTTTGGAAGTAAATCCCGAAAAGACAAAGTATATGATTATGTCTCGTGACCAGAATATTGTACGAAATGGAAATATAAAAATTGGAGATTTATCCTTCGAAGAGGTGGAAAAATTCAAATATCTTGGAGCAACAGTAACAAATATAAATGACACTCGGGAGGAAATTAAACGCAGAATAAATATGGGAAATGCGTGTTATTATTCGGCTGAGAAGCTCTTATCATCCAGTCTGCTGTCCAAAAATCTGAAGGTTAGAATTTATAAGACAGTTATATTACCGGTTCTTCTGTATGGTTGTGAAACTTGGACTCTCACTCTGAGAGAGGAACATAGGTTAAGGGTGTTTGAGAATAAGGTGCTTAGGAAAATATTTGGGGCTAAGCGGGATGAAGTTACAGGAGAATGGAGAAAGTTACACAACACAGAACTGCACGCATTGTATTCTTCACCTGACATAATTAGAAACATTAAATCCAGACGTTTGAGATGGGCAGGGCATGTAGCACGTATGGGCGAATCCAGAACTGCATATAGAGTGTTAGTTGGGAGACCGGAGGTAAAAAGACCTTTAGGGAGGCCGAGACGTAGATGGGAGGATAATATTAAAATGGATATGAGGGAGGTGGGGTATGATGATAGAGACTGGATTAATCTTGCACAGGATAGGGACCACTGGCGGGCTTATGTGAGGGCGGCAATGAACCTTCGGGTTCCTTAAAAGCCATTTGTAAGTAAGGGTCTCCCTGTCTGATTCCTCTTTCAAGTCAGAATTCTTTTCCTTCCTTGTCTAGTCTGATGTTTGCTGTGCTGTTGGCGTAAATTTTTGTTAATATTCTTATATATTTCGTTTCCACACCATGTCGTTTCAGTGCTGTCATGATGGGTATATGTTCAACTGAGTGAAATGTATATATATATATATATATATATACGGTATATATTTGTATGTTTTTGGGAAAAAATCATTATAATCGATTGAAAATAATAATTTTAGTTTACAACTTAACCACATGTTTAAACTTTAATTTCGTACCTCAATGAAGTCTTTTACTCGATTGAAAGTCTACTTTTTGTCCATCGAACTGATAACAAATTTCGGAAAATATAAAATAGGACACACTGAAGATGGCGTAAGGTATAGAAAGTGTAATGCACTTTTATTATAAATGCCAAAATAATTATGAAATTATTGATATAATAGGTACAAGTTATATATTTTTTCTTAAAATTAGAAGAAATGCGCTTCTAAATGAGGCGAAAACATTATTTAGGCCTACCAATATTTTAAAGAAATCTGACGTTTCTAGAGTCGATGTATACCTTAAAATAACAATAGCTATGCTTGTTTTTGGATATCAAAATCAAAGTTAAGGACAAATTAATGCCAATATTGGTGACGCTATCAAAAAAAAAAGTTATGTCTTATTTAACGACGTTCGCAACTGCCGAATTTATATCAGCGTCGCCGGTGTGTCGGAATTTTGTCCCGCAGCAGTTTTTTTACATGCCAATAAATCTACTGACATGAGCCTGTTGCATTTAAGCACACTTGAAAATCTAAGCATCGACTTCTACTGCAATAACATAAATTACAAATGTAGCTGTGAACATAAAGTGTAAATTTTCTGACTATCAGTTTTAAATCTGACTTAGGCTATAGTTGTGAAATCGTATCTATTTTCATATATTAAAACAGCTGTCATTTTAGCCCATCCATATTCATATTACGAACATTTTTACTCCAGACGGTTTCAAAAGTAAAATCCTAAAGTTGACGTTTCTCCTTGAATCACTCTATATAGATAAGCGTTAACGTTCAAACTGCACCACAATGATGACACATATTCTACTTCTGTTCAGTAATGGGCAAAATGAAAAAATTACATTGAAGGTAATTGTTTTACTCATACTCGTATGAAACACGAGTTATAAATGAGTAATTGTCAATTGAGAGGTTTGGGTACACAAAAGATTGCGGATATCTCCAATGCAAGCAAGCAGAAGTTTCGCACACAATCAATATTAATAATGGGGTTATTATGCACTATATTAATAATTGACAATTCATGTTGAACTGTACATCTCTATTCCACTAATTGCGAAGTGTGTAACGTAAATAGCAGCACATAAAAGCACACTATTACGGCAGCTTCATTATCGGCGTTATTAATTTATAATTTATTCCAGTCAATATTGCAGTGACCTGCAACTCCTGAGGTTTATATTGACGGATCATTACAATTGAGTTCTGCAGACTTTCGCATTAACATGGAATGAAATGACGGACAGTCCCTGTCAAAAGTAATATACCTCAGTCACTTTCACATAGAAGTGCGGAAACAATCACACAAAGCCTAAACCTTAAGGCTGTTCTCTACTGAAATTTTTAAAATTCACAATTTTTGAGCTAGAGAGTTGAAATTTTTGCTAAACATGGATATCAATATCATAATCACACATTATAAATCTCAATCCTTTCCATAAACACTCAAAAATAACTTAATTTGTTTTTTTTTTAATTTTGTGAGGAGACGAATTCCAGATATGGAGGGTAGCTGCGAAAATATTGAATAAGCAGTCGTGGACAGCCGATAAGTGATGCTCCTCCAGCTTGGGCGTTGGGCGAAGGAATCACAACCCATCACCGTAAAAACAGCTTGTTACGAAACCATACAATAAGTCCCGGAATGGGACTGATTCTCTGGCACGACCACAGCAAAGCCAGGGCATGTAGCACGTATGGGCGAATCCAGAAATGCATATAGAGTGTTAGTGGGATGTCGGAAGGAAAAGACCTTTGGGGAAACCGAGAGGTAGATGGGAGGATAATATTAAAATGGATTTGAGGGAGGTGGAATATGATGATAGAGACTGGATTAATCTTGCACAGGATAGGGACCGATGTCGGGCTTATGTGAGGGCGGGAATGAACCTGCGGGTTCCTTAAAACCCATTTATAAGTAAGTAAGTAAAAATCCTTGTTCTAAAAAAATATTATTTTTATAATTTACTTTTTTCCCTAAAGATAAAACTGCATATTGTGTAATGGGGAATAGTAATATAGCATTAGTAAAGTCCTACTGTAATTAGTTCACTTGTAAAAAAATATAATTTCTTCTATGTTCAAACATTAATAAAAAAAATAATACTATGTCACGTATAATTCTCTAGCAATAAAATTATACTGAATACAGCCAATCAAATGCTCTATCCCATAACAGAAATATTAATGAATACGTATGCCAAGTTTCATCTCTCTAGCTTTAACCACTGAGAAAATAAAATGAATACTTGTCGTTGGAAACGTAGAAAATTTATTTTATGAGATAATTAAATTTAAAGTTTCGGTTACACATAACTCGTGCATTAACGCAACTTCTACTAAAGTATACAAAAGCGTAGGATAAACATTGGTAATTTCGTGATAATTTCATGACAATTAATTTAAAATGCAAATGTGTAAGTATATACTTATTCCGATTTTTTTTATCTAAAAGACGATAACTTGCTGTACAAATCTGGAGACCTAAAAGATTGGACACGTTCTTGAACTAGTGTCAAAAACAACTTTTACAACTTAAGCTAAAAGGTTGGTTATTTCGTGGTAACCTTGGTAATTTCGTGATATTACATTGATAATTTCGTGAGAGGTAGAAGAATTGTGGGAAAATTCATTAAAGTCAAATGAAATTCTCATTTATTGTTACAAGACTTTAAACATAGTAATTTATTCTAATATTCATAGCACAAAAACATAGAAATACATACCAATACATAATAAGAATGAAATCAAAGTAAAAATTGAAATTGGAAAGGGATCTTCTTTGCCCTGAAAGGATGAACACTTTTATTACGGACTTTACTGTAGCGTATATTACTAGGGTTACTCCAAAAGTAAGGCATAACATTTGTTTAAAAATTATATTTTCATCTTACAGCTTTGCTATTTTCACAGAATGTAGATACATCCTTTAGGAACAAAATGTCACTTTTCCACATAATCCCCGTCGCTTTCAACTGCCTTACGTAACCTAGGAACGAGGACCTGTGGTGTTGATAAAACTGCAATACATCTATAATTTTGAATTCGTTAATTTTACCAGACTTGAATATTGGAGTAATTTTTGTACATTTCCATTCTTTAGGGAAACAGCTATATTTTATAATGAGATTGAATATACTAGTTAATGGAGATACTAAATTATCTGCACAAGCTTTAAATACATACCATCTGGTCCTGCAGATTTTTTGAGACCTAATTTTCTTACGGTACATTTTACATCGCCATGTACAAAATACATTATGTTTAACAGATTACAATCATTGACTATATCAGTTGATACATCACACACAGGGTCCACATTATGAGTGGGTTCAGTTGAAGAATAAACAGATTGAAAATAGTCGACAAAACCTTCACATATTTCATTCAAAAGTGACAATATTTTCCCATTATATTCCATACCACGCAAGTAATTTGTGTTTATTCTTTTATTTTTAACATAATTATATAAATTATTACAATCAAATAAAATGGTAAGGTAAAGTACCCAAATAAGAGACACTTTTTCTTAACTGCTTATAAATGATGATGGGAATAGACAATTTTAATCTCAACGAGTGGAATACATACAGCATTTTGTCTATTTTTAGAATTGACAACACAAATTTTAGTCAGTTTTTATTGTTAGTTTAAATTATAAAAAAAGTAAAACTGGGAAATACTGATGTTTTGGAAAGGGGTTCCAAATAAGAGATACGTGTGTTTTTTAGGTTTATTTTTTAACGTGGACAAAAATTATTATCATTTGGCTGAAAATTGAAGCAATATATAACATTGGGAAATCACGTAGATACTTTAATAAATTCAGGAACATTCTAAAATTGAAGGGGTCAGTGCAACAGTGGTCTAACTCCTCTCAACAGGAATTCTGTCTTTTATTTGGCATTGTTCCAATTGAAATTAAGATGGTTTTACGAAAAGAACACAAAGTCGGTCAGATCGGAAATGAATGTACTAATCTTATTTCGGCTACTATTGCTAACGCTAATATTTTGCTAGAGAAAGAAAAATGTTAGAATATTAAATTTCGATCTCCATATTTTAATTTTAAGTTTATTTCACTTATTTTGCCGAACCCTTTAATTTACACAATTCTTATTTCGGTGTACTGAACAAGTTTGAGAAATGAAATGTTCTTCATCAGTGCTGCAGTCTTCGTGTGCCCAACGACGACATTTTGAACACTGAATCTATTTCTCCCCCCTGGGACCTGGTGTCCTCTAAAAAAATACAGTGCAAAACAAGCACTCTTCATCATCATAATCTTCTCCATATTCCGAGTCACTAGAGCTAATTAATTCCATTTCCACATCGGATTCTTCATCACTGGACGAACTCAAGCAGTGCTTCTTGGACTAAGTTTTTCTGTGATTTTTGGGGTTTTTCACACAACTTCTTGCGAGCTCCATCTTTTCATTGTTTTTTTTTTTGTTATCTAAACTCTTTCTCATTTATTTCTGATTAGAATTGATATTATGATAGCTCCTTTCCTGCCCTGGATGTCTTTATATGCGACTACCCAATGGTTGAAGCTTACAGCTCTTGAGGTGATGGTTGTTGCTGTGCTGCTGCTTCTGTACGCCTAACTGTGGTATAACCATAGTCACCGTTTCTGGCGCGTGAAATAAGTAATGGGAACGCTGAGAGCGAATAACTTATCTTTGCCACAGCCTGTTAGCATTAAAACTGACAATTATGATTGGCAGATTGCTTACGTCACATCTGTTTAGAAGGTGGTACCACTCTCAGCCGAAGTGGCAACAAATGCCACTGACTGGTCAGTATACTCAAGGACACATCCCAGAAACACTAAGTGCGAGTGTCTTGCCTTTGACGCAGTCAATGGGCAATAAGACTGACAACTGTGATTGGCAGATTGCTTACGTGAAGTATTGGGTGGTACCGTTCTCAGCAACACTGGCAACAAGTGCTCACTGACTGGGTTTCTACTCAAGAACACGCGCCACAAATGCTGGCAATGGCTGTAATGGTGATATTTACACAGGTCCAACGACAGTTTCGAAACCAGGAATCACAATTAAATTTGATAGTTTTAATAATTACACAAGATTTTTATTTGAAATATATAGAGAAATTTTACGAATTAAGCACTTATGTTTTGATCTTTTTGTAAGGTAAATATTGTCGGACTAGCCAATTTTAATTGACTTTAGCTATTGATATTATTGTCATCTCAATGAATAATTAATTTCAGTCATTAATAATGATAACTTAATTATTTCAATTAGTAATATTTGTAATGAATAATTGAGGACAATGGATAATTAATGATTGACCTAATTCGTAATTAGGTTTTAATTAATAGTTCAATTAATCTTTCAATGGTTCTTATATAGTTACTGGCAGACAAACTGACACGACTAGAAGCATTAACGCTTTCAGTAAACTCTCAAAGGTGAGCATCATAGTAATACCAAATAAGGGTTCTCAATAAGAGATACTGTCTCTTAATAGGACGCCTAGGTATCTCTTATTACGGAATGGAGTAAATAAAAATTACATAGCTACCCAAGGTCATAAATTATCTTCCTTATTAGCAATCTACCTTATTATTTGCAACATTTTGCCAGCAATATCATAAAATTAATAAAAATTTGTTGCAGCTTACATTAACTGCTGTTTTCTTCCTCAAAAAAAAAAACAGTAAAAAGTTCAAAGTGTGAAAAATTACTTTGTTTGCTCTCAGCTTCGTTGCTTACTTTCAACTGAGGTTACACAAAAAACACGATGCTTTAGAAGCACAAACATTGATTTACCATAGTTGTCGAGAGATGGCAAATTACACCGGAAAAGTTAACAATGTATATCTTATTAGGGCCCTGTCTCTTATTTGGGTACTTTACCTTATTTTATTGGTATATTGACCATAAGCTTTTTTCATTTCATTTTTCGTGAGACTCCGATAAAATTGATACAACAGTAAATAATATTCTGAAATATGTTTTCTTCTTTCTAAACTTTTCTTTTAGTTTTAAGTTTTTATAACATTATTATTAAACCATAAATGATACTTATTTTTATATGGTTTCGTTCTGGGAACACATTGATCTATAATAGAATACATTTTAGTACAGAATATATGAACAGCAAGATCAACATCCTCACAAAGATAAATACTTGTCCAGTCACATTGTTGTATAAGTCGATATAATTTCTAAAAGTCAGCTTTATGAAAATTATATTGTCCAGATTGACTGACTGACAGAGTTACTAATTTAACTAATTTAAATGTTACAGACAATACAGGATGGTTAATATCTATCTGTACTCAAGACGGAATTTCTTCTTCAACCTCTAAATATTCTACATTGCTTATTATTATATCAAGAGTCCTATTGTTTATATTAAATATTTTATTATGGGATTTTAAATTGAACAGATTTATAAATTTTATTAGCTCTCTTGCTTTAAGCGATCCTCTCGACAGATCATACGTATCATTAATAATTTCAGGTATGTTAAATTCTCCCAAAATCAAAATTTTACTGTCAGAAAAATTTTTATAATTTTTATAGGCGATTTGAAAAGAGTTATTGTAAATTTCAGTTGTTGAATTGGGAGGAAAATATACTACACAAATTAAATATTTCGAATGATTATAAAATAACTTAACCAAAATACATTCCAAAGTATTTTCTGTTTCGAAAATACATTCAACTTCGAATGAGGATTTTATAACTAATAGTACTCCCCCTTCATGTTTTTTTCTTTGAAATATTAGGAGATCTTTCATTCCTAAAAGCAATATATCTGTCATCAATTACTTCAGAATTATAAAATGAATTATTTAACCAAGTTTCAGTTAATGCTATTACAGTAAAATTATTACAAAGCACATTACTAAAAAATCGCTGCTTTTTGTCTTAAGACCTCTAACATTCTGATAATAAATAATAAAATTTGTTACTGCACTCAATGAGTTTCAATAAATTTAGTAATATCGATTTCATTTCTAATTTGCAAAACAGGAGATTGATCATGAAGACTGAGAAATATATTTCCGTTTCTTGTCCATACATACTTGGCGTTTTTAAGTCTTCTTGCTTACGAGCCTTGGCTAAGAGTTTCCTCCTGTCACTGCAGAGAGATTCATTGATGTAGACTGGATTATTGAAGTTGTAGCCTAAATCAAGGGTGTTGAGGTTACGCTTCACTTTTCGTTGCTTCAGAATATCTTCTTTTAACCGCCAATGAGTGAATTTAACTATACTTAATAGCAGGGACTTGAGTGTCAGACCTGGATTTCAGACGATGACAAGCATCAATAAATTCATCTTTGATTTCAAATCCAAGGACTCTTCCTACATCTTGCACAACGGTAGTAGGATTCTCTGCAGGTTTCACAAGCACTCCGTGAATTTCGACCATGTTCACTCTTGAGTACTGCTCAAGATCAATGAGTATCATTCTCAATTCAGTATTTACTTCACGTAAATTATTGTTTGCAATGTTTAATTGTTCCACTTCCTGCATACATGCATCAATAATATCGGCATGCTTTTGTAGTAATTCAATATTTGCATCAAGTTTTTCATGTGCAAGATCCAAAGACTTTCCTAATTCAATTTCCCTGTCTTTACCTAGTCTCTTTAGCTCTTTCACTTCCTCAGACAAAGAAACAAGTAACTTATAAACATCCTTTACACTGAATAAAGAATATAATTACAAACAAACAAGAGAAATAGAAATAAAATAATACAATCAATATAAAAAAAGGAGATACAGTAGTATTAACAAAATTTGAGATCGAATGAGCAGGGCTCGTGTTCGGTCGCAGTTCAGATATAATATTAATAGGCCTATAAGAGAATATAAAATAAAATTACAGTTACAGAAATTATATAATACAATATTAATATAAGAGAAATATAGAAAATATAAAAAAACTAACTTCATATTTCCCGTACTCAGTAACATTTTGATCAGTGTCCGTTGTTTTACTATTATTTTTCTCCTTACAGAATTTACATTCCCATGCATTTTCTTCAGATTCATATCGTTGAATATCCTCATCCTTCAAAACGACACAACTAATGTGAAATAACTCGTTGCATGTAATACAATATATTGCCTTGTTCATATTTTGTTTTTTTCACATCTTTATTACATATTTTGCAATTCATGATGATGAAGAAGGCCTTTTTTTCTTTTAGCATTAAATTGAGTCAATCAATGTAGGTAACGATTTATGACTTTTCATTAATGTTAATGTTATGTTTTATTTAACGACGCTCGCAACTGCAGAGGTTATATCAGCGTCGCCGGATGTGCCGGAATTTTGTCCCGCAGGAGTTCTTTTACATGCCAGTAAATCTACAGACATGAGCCTGTCGCATTTAAGCAAACTTACATGCCGTCGACCTAACCCGGGATCGAACCCGCAACCTTGGGCATAGAAAGCCAGCGCTATACCAACTCGCCAACCAGGTCGACTACTTTTCATTGTTTTCATTGTATATTATACATAACCTCAAAGAGAATTCTGACTCATAATATTATAATTATAGACAAAATAAAATTTCCGCCAAAAGAATTAATATATGTGTTCAATCACTGATCATTCATACCTGTATTGGATAAGTTTTCAGATTCAGCAGCATTTCCTTAACTTTCACACATGGCCGCAGTAATACACCAACACCATGACTTCCTTTGCAATCACCACTTGAATAAATCAACTTAAATTCATTACTTACCAACACACCACTATTTTCCCACCTCATTTCTGATATTCTCATCACGTCCATTTTGTTTCTTCTCATTTCTTCTTTCAAGTTTTCTAACTTACCTTCTTGCAAAAGAGTCCTCACATTCCACGTTCCAATCTTCAGTCTTCTTTTCTTCTCTCTGATGAGTTGCTTCATAATGTGTCCTTCCCCAGTATCCCTCCTGGACATCCGAATGGAGGGTTAGTTTACGTTGGAAATCTTTTACCGTGGAAAGACTCATAATGCCATGTTTTCAGTTCATTTATCATCTGCAATAGTAAAATAGACCGATGTAGCATAGGTTTCCGGAGTTGGAACTGTGGACCGGGGCTTAGCAGATACTTCACTGGCAATGGGATCTGATTCTGCCAGGACTGAGGCAGAATGTTCTACCTGTCGGCATTAGATTCATAAGTACCACCCACGCCATCAGTTGAACTTGAAAATCATAGCATACTTAGGGTGCACAATGGGGCAATGTAAGCTGAAGTAGAAGGATCCGTCCCTCATCCAACTCTCGAAAAGCCAAGTTAAGCCGTACCTTGGGAATGAAGCCGAATGAATCGACAGTGTTTATAAACTCTAACCGGAATGACATCCGAACACGTTGGCAAAGATGATCGGTTTCGTGACAGAACATTCTGTATATTAGCAGCAGTAACCATTGAAAAATCTATACCTAATATAACTACAAAGTTCCTATGCAGACCGGTCCCCTTCAACCACTACCTAACAAAGTCTGTGGTCGGGCAGCGGGCGGTCGTACACCGGCGTACGGACAGGTTCATGCACGTTTCCCTATGCAAAACGGTCCCACTCCACCATCTACCGCTTAACTTTCTCGGGACAGATATTCCGCACTGTCATTAAATCGACGGAACATTACTACCTGGGACCGGTCTGCATAGGAACTCCTTGTATTAGTGACATTCAATTTTCTTCTGCCGTAAATGTCTTCTTTTTATTATTTTCTCTCAAATTACAAAGAAAACATTGAAGAATCCAGGGAAAAAAATGAATGTCACATTTCTGTAAAGGTGAGATAATGATCTAATTCATTATATCATCATCATCATCATCATCATCATCAGCCTTCAAGTGTTAGACCGCAGTGGATCTGTTACGGTCTCTTGCCAGCGTTTCCTAGGTCTTCCTAAATTTCTTCGACCTCTTGGGACATACGATAAAATCTGCCTGTGCCATCTAGAGCGATCCATCTTCTTGACATGTGTTTGCCACTGAAGCCTGTATTGCTGCAAATAATAGACAGTAGAGTCAATTTTTAATTTCTTCAGATTATCTACGTTCCGATGATGGTCGAGAAGAGAGTAACCAGCAGTTTTTCCCATGAATATCATTTCGGCAGTTGTTAGCCGTCTTTCGTCGCATTTTCTTACAGCCCATGCTTCACTGCCATAAGCCAAAACTGGTCGTGCTTGAGTTTTGTAGATTTTCAGCCTTGTATGTCTTTGTACTTGGGAAGGTTTAAATACAGTGTTGATGGTTCCAGCAATTTTTAGAAATTTTGAGATTTTGTTGTCTATATCATAATCAGTGATGAATGATAGATTATAACCTAAATAGTTGAATGAATTCACAAGTTCTATTAATGTGCCATTCATAATGATTTTGGATGGAACTGGATCTTTTCCTAAAAAGGCCTTGTTTTTGGTTCTTTCGGTTGATATTTCCATATTAAATTTTGAAGCAGTTATTTGTTAGTTGTGGACGGCTCGTTGCAGTTCATCTTCTGTTTTTGCAACGATAACTTGATCGTCAGCAAACAGCAGAGTGTCGAGTATAATATTCATATTATTCAAGACAATATTCATAATTCATTATATTACCGCAATATTTATTGTTGTTCCTATTGAAAATCAAGGAAAGGATGACTGTACGTATTCGTGGTGATAATTCTCCTTCTCACCAGTTTTAATGAGGACAACACTAAATTTTATTGTAGTCTTTTGAATTAGATAAAGACATCATCCTTATGAAATTATGACATTCATTGGTTTTCCCGTGTACCATTGCATTCTTAATTCATACGAACTAATCTCTTTATTTGAATTTAGCATATGAAATAATCAGAATTTATTACCTACTGTTCCTATTATAATTAAAAAATTCAACATGCGGGAAGATGTTGCTTCACGTTATAGATATTTTAATGTGGAATAACTCTTTCATATAAAATAAATATTTCATCCCCTTTTTAAATCAGCAAAATATAAGTTCCTAATTATTTTTAAACCTAACCGGCGAATATTTCGTTCCATTACACAGCTTTTATTTATATTAAATGTAATTATGATTCCTACAGCGTTTATTGTAGAGAAGGTATGATGCAAACGTTTAATTAATTCACTTCTGGCCATGCGTATTAATTGAATAAAATAGAATTGGATATAACTTAGACTCAACTATCTTAACCATAGGACTGCAAGTACTCGTGATTACTGTACAGCATTCAGAAGAAAAATCTGTGGAATATTTAAAATACTCTCAGACTTCACAAAGTTCTCTACTGCATTCACATTCACACTCAACATCAATTCACATCTGGAAGGGCAAATTAATTATGTCGAGGATTAAAAATAAACTACACAGCCACCTGCACCAAAATAGCTTAAAAATATTTTATTTTTTATGCTTTGAAATATAAATTCTATAATATCTTCCTAATGGAGTGATTTCTGCACTGCGTATATGTACTGTGCAAGACCGAAACGGCGTGCATATTTCGTGCACGCGGAACCGGCTCTCAGCTGTAGCGGTGAGGATGTGTAAAGTATTAGGGAGTGTTCGACAAAGCAAATGAAGTTGAATAAATCACGTATATAAGTATTTAATATTAGCCGTACTCGTGCGCTCCACTGCACCCGTTAGAAATAAATATAAAGTAATTACATAATTGAAATAGGATATTTGATCCAGGGAACATTCGTGTTTGATAGAAGGATAAATCGTTTAATATGTTACTTAATTTAAATTGCATCCAAATAATTAAAATGCGATCATTTCGGTCCAGAGACCACTCATTGGTGCAATGACAATTCCTTTAACATATTTCTAATTTTTATTACATGCAATCATATTTTAATGAACATTGACATCATTTAGATTTAATGTGTATACTTTATTTTACTTGTTATAGGTTTCCATTGAATTATGGTAATAACTTAATTTTAACCCTTGTTTTCTACTTATTCAGTAAATTGCGTTTGGTCCACTATGGTTCTGAACCCTTCAAATAAATTAAATTATATTATATAATATTACATTACATATATTATATTATATTATATTATATTATATTATATTATATTATATTATATTATATTATATTATATTATATTATATTATATCAGAAGTTACTGTAATAACATTATAGCATTATGTCCATGTAGAGAAACTACACTTTCCAATGGTGAAATAATAATTAATTATACAAATCGGTTAATTTAGCTTCCGATATTACTTCATACAAACACAGAAACATTCTCTGTAGGCTATCTTTCATAGCTTTCGATTGTTGCTGTCCAAGGCCCCTTATAGACGAAATCATTTTTTTTATTTCATTATATGGCTTTAGATGGCAGTTATTTTAATTTTAAAACTCATTTATCTCATTAAACATCAGTCCTATCAAAATTTTTCAAGGAATAAAACTTATCGAAAATTATTTTCAAAGAAACGTTTGTTATGTAACATTTTTCACAAAATTCAATAATAAGCGAGATATTTCGATTTATTTAATTCAGGCCCCCTTATAACCCCCCTTTTAAGTAATGTATTTTGAATGTCATATAGCCTAAAATCTAAGTTACAACGAACATAATTTATATTCCAATTTTCATCGAAATCCGTTCAACCATTATCGCGTGAAAAGGTAACAAACATACAGACAGACAGACAGACATACAAACAAAAATTTCAAAAAAGCGATTTTCGGTTTCAGGGTGGTTAATTATATATGTTAGGACCAATTATTTTTGGAAAATCGAAAATTACCAGAAAAATTTCGGCTACAGATTTATTATTAGTATAGATTTATTGCTGCACACAATACAAAATAAATACATATTGTTAACGTAGCGTACACCCGTGTGTGCAAGCTCGTGTTCGGAGGTGGTTCCTATAAATAACAACTTTGTACTAAATGGAACATAACAAAGATTGAATAAAATTACAAAACCAATACAGTTATTACAAAACGGGGATAATATACGAAGATAAAAGTAGATAATCAAGTCAAGAAGAGAATATAAGTTGGAATTCATAAATTGTATATTGAAATTAAGAAAGAAGGAAAAAAGGAGCATGCATACTAAATCATTTACTTAATTTTTTTCTTAAAATTTATTAAAATCAAAATAACCTAGGTCTGGATTTATTGTCAAAATAGAATACACTTAATAGTTTAAAATTAATGACATTATTACACTCTAGGTGTTTTTCTTTATTTTTAATATTTCAACTCTGTATAAAAGTATCAGCACACTTCAAAACACATAAACTAAGGAAGTGATTCTGTGAAAAAAATAAATAGTTTCATTTTCCAGAAGAAAGATCTCTGGTAAAGCATAATGCATTCAGAATATATGATAGCAAGAATTATTTATTCTATTCCAAGTTTACCATAACGAAAATCATTGAGAAGGGCTTCACGATTTACTTCTACGATAGCTACATTCTGACAAATATGCTGTGGTTTATAATGGCGCTCTAAATGACATTTTCTAACAGTGGTAATAACTTTTCCACAAACTGAACACTGTGCCCAAATTTTTACACTCGAAAATAAATAATCGCTTTCCCACAAGTGATTCACTTGAGACCCTGACTCACAAAAGCCCTGTTTGTATGCATTGTTTACGTATTTTGGTTCGTTGTTTAAGTACACAGTCAACCGAGCATTGAATTCAGCCAGACAAGCAAATCAAGAGCAACTAGAGGCTAGGCTAACTTCAGACAAATTCACACGAGTATTATCATTCTGTGAACGCGATGAAAATGCACACGAATGCCTGTCTCTGGCTTAGAGGAAAGTGCTTTATTCCACTTTCGGCTAAGAGTTGGAATGAGCCACCGGCGTAGCTCAGTCGGCTAAGGCGCTTGCCTGCCGATCTGGAATTGCGCTAAGGCGCTGTTACAATTCCCACTTGGGCTGATTATCTGGTTCGGTTTTCTCCGAGGTTATCTCCAACCGTAAGGCAAATGTCAGGTAATCTATGACAATCCCTCGGCCTTATCTCGCCAAATATAATTTCGATAGCACCAATTCCATCGATGCTAAATAAGCGAATAGTTGATACAGCATCGTTAATTAACCAAGCAAAAAAAAAATAGAGCGCTGAAATGAGATTGTAACAAGCTATATGGATGAAAATATAATTTTTGCCAAGACAACCAAAATAAAGCAAAAATTATAATGTAATATTAAAAGTCATTACCATTTTTGTTAACATCTGTTGGTATGAAATCTCCTGATTCGCTCTTGTATTTAAAAATTCATTGTTCAGTAACCTATGTATATATGAAACGAGTCAAAGTCAGGATAGGAGACGAAATGTCTGAAGGGAGTGAAATAGGAAGAAGAGTGCGACAAGGATGCCCTTTATAATACGCCCTGTTCAACATCTACGTGTCGGAGTTCGTGAAGACCTGTTTTCAGAGCATGGAAGGGGTAAAATTAGGAGGACGAAGAATAAAGTGCATAAGATTTGCTGACGATATAGCGTTGTTAGCAGAAGAGGAGACGAAACTAAGGGACATGCTACTGGAGCTAAATGACAGTTGTGAGCAATATGGGATGAAGATAAATATGAATAAGACGAAGACCATGGTTGTCGCAAGAAAAATAAAGAAGATAAGCCTGCGAATTCTAAATGAGGCAGTAGAGCAAGTGGATAGCTTCAAATACTAGCAGTAACATGAGCTGCAGCCAGGAAGTGAAAAGGAGTATAGTAATGGCAAAGGAAGCTTTTAATAGAAAAAGAAGCATATTCTGCGGACCTCTGGAAAAAGAACTAAGGAAGAAATTAATGAAGTGTTTTGTGTGGGGTGTGGAATTGTATGGGACAGAAACATGGACATTACGACGAAATAAAAAGAAACGAATAGAAGCATTTGAAATGTAGATATGTAGGTGAATGGAGCGTGTGAAGTGGACAGACAGAATAAGAAATAAAATTGTGTTGGAAAGAGTGGGTGAAGAAAGAATGATGACTGATGATGACTGATCAGAAATAGAAAAAGGAATTGGTTGCTTTACTGGCTGAGAAGAAACTGCCTACTGAAGGATGCACTGGAAGAAATGGTGAACGGGAGAACAGTTCGGGGCAGAAGAAGATATCTGACGATAGATATCATTAAGATATGCGGATCATTATGCGGAGACTAAGAGGAAGGCATTAAATAGGAACTATTGGGGAATGATGGGTTTGCAGTTAAAGACCTGCCCTTGGGCAGAACACTTTGTGCGTATGTACGTATGTATGTATGTATGTATGTATGTATGTATGTATGTATGTATGTATGTATGTATGTATGTATGTATGTATGTATGTGTGTATGTATGTATGTATGTATGTATGTATGTATGTACATCCAATTGTTCTAATAACTATAACTGTCCTATTGTAAATGAATCACTTCAGGTTATGTATCTCGGAATAATAATAATAATAATAATAATAATAATAATAATAATAATAATAATAATCGATTAACATTTACGTTGGGATAAAATGTTCTTTTTCTCTGCAATGGATTAAGAAAAACTATTTACTATTTTGTTATCGTACGAAATGAAATGATTATCCATATTTACTACTGATTTATCTCGCATCATTACAACGTATATTACAATATGGCAGTGGTCAGCAAAGATTACGTCATAAAATGTAGCCCCCAATACATAGTAAATGGACAGTAGAAGGGAGGGAATCTGCAAGTATATTTGGTAACGAAAGTCAAGCGCGCTTTAATGAATTCTCTACCCCAACAGGACAGGGAAAAATATATTAGAAGAAAAGACATGATTCATTCATTTTCCAGAATTCGGACACACAATAGCCTATATAATATAGTCATCGTATTCATAGAAAAATTAAAATTAAAAGTATGGTTTATTTAACGACGAAATATGTATGATAAGACTTTCTTGTGTTAAATTCTAAGTTATCTTGTTTACATGTTTCGTCCTTTATGGGTCATCCTCTGAGGAGGTCGAAACATGTAAACAAGTTACGTTAGAATTTAACACAGGAAAGTCTTATCATACATATTCCGAAGTGATACAGTGTTAAAAGTTGTGTAATCAAGATGTATATTTAACGACGTTCGCAAGTGTAGAGGTTATATCAGCGTCGCCGGTGTGCCGGAATTTTCTCCCCCAGGAGTTCTGTTGCATGCCAGTGAATCTACTGACATGAGTCTGCCGCATTTAAACACACTTAAATGCCATCGACCTGGGCCGAGATCGAACCCACAACCCCTTGCATAGAAGGCCAGCGCTATACCAAGTACGTTACCGAGGCCGACGTATTCATAGATATACTTACTTACAAATGGCTTTTAAGGAACTCGAAGGTTCATTGCCGCCCTCACATAAGCCCGCCATCGGTCCCTATCCTGTGCAAGATTAATCCAGTCTCTATCATCATATCCCACCTCCCTCAAATCCATTTTAATATTATCCTCCTATCTACGTCTCGGCCTCCCTAAAGGTCTTTTTCCCTCCGGCCTCCCAATTAACACTCTATATGCATTTCTGGATTCGCCCATACGTGCTACATGCCCTGCCCATCTCAAACGTCTGGATTTAATGTTCCTAATTATGTCAGGTGAAGAATACAATGCGTGCAGTTCTGCGTTGTGTAACTTTCTCCATTCTCCTGTAACTTCATCCCGCTTAGCCCCAAATATTTTCCTAAGCACCTTATTCTCAAACACCCTTAACCTATGTTCCTCTCTCAGAGTGAGAGTCCAAGTTTCACAACCATACAGAAGAACCGGTAATATAACTGTTTTATAAATTCTAACTTTCAGATTTTTTGACAGCAGACTGGACGATAAAAGCTTCTCAGCCGAATAATAACACGCATTTCCCATATTTATTCTGCATTTAATTTCCTCCCGAGTGTCATTTATATTTGTTACTGTTGCTCCAAGATATTTGAATTTTTCCACCTCTTCGAAGGATAAATCTCCAATTTTTATATTTCCATTTCGTACAATATTTTGGTCATGAGACTTAATCATATACTTAGTCTTTTCGGGATTTATTTCCAAACCTATCGTCTTACTTGCTTCAAGTAAAATTTCTGTTTTTCCCCTAATTGTTTGTGGATTTTCTCCTAACATATTCACGTCATCCGCATAGACAAGAAGCTGATGTAATCCGTTCAATTCCAAACCCTCTCTGTTATCCTGAACTTTCCTAATGGCATAGGCCTATTCTAGAGCGAAGTTAAAAAGTAAAGGTGATAGTACATCTCCCTGCTTTAGTCCGCGTGAATTGGAAAAGCATCAGATAGAAACTGACCTATACTGACTCTGCTGTATGTTTCACTGAGACACATTTTAATTAGGCCTAATTAAATTTAAGTCAATACTTCATTTCTTCCTCATGTGCGAAGACTCCGTAATGATATTAAAATTTGCAGTTCAGAACTTCTAGATCAACCTCCTTCAAATCTTCTTTTACAGTATCAGCAACGTTTCGTATATATTCCTTAGTGAATCTATATTTTCCTTTAAAATTCTCGTAGTTAAATTTAAATGTATAAAAACGAGTTTTGTACTGCTTTATTTTTATATTGTCACAATTATTAATACCAACAATATTTTTAATGCCCTCTGTACTTATTAAATATTCGTTTAAATCTACCATTTTGGTTGTATAACTTTCTTTACTGGAGATATTTAGTTCAGTTTTCGAAAAAAAAGTCAGGAAACAAACGACCAGGTGTTCACGGAGTTGGCCATCTTGTCCTTTTGTGCAAGGCTTACACTAGGGTGATAGGTTCTGTAACGATTATCATGTGTAATTGTAGGCCTACACCTCTTATATGTAGAATAGTTTATACATTGTTAGTTACCGTACGTTTTACGTTGCAACGGTGTATGAGTCCTGTATAACCTTTATACTGTACATAGTTTATTAGTAAAAAGACGTTTTTATTCATATATAATGCTTTTAACTACTGTAAGTACATATACATTATTATTTTATTAAGAAGTCATTTCTAAGAAGATAGAATGTCAGTTTCAAGAAAATATAATTTTTAATAAAAGAAATGTACTTCAGGTTCCTGATGGATGTAGTTTTACGCTGCATATTGTTGATCTTGAAGATAGGTAATTGTAATATCTGGATGGCTCAATGACGTGATCTGCATTTTATATCCAAAAGCCGCAGCCGTCCTCCCACGAAGAGAGCGAAACAAATCGAGCCTTCGGTAAACCGAATAATAAGGCAGTCCGCATGGTGGAAGAGCTTTGCATACTGCTTATACCGCCAGGCGCTAAGAATCGATGTACAATTTACTTTATTCTCAACCGGTTTTGCAGGGCTCTGATTGGGTCACCGTGTGAGATATTAAGAAACAACCAATTTATGTGCAGACGCACTGGATTGATTCGTATTGTTTGGAAGAGAAGGATGAAGAAGAGAGGCAGGAGAATTATTAATTGAAAGAGAAGAAGACACTCAGGTTGCTGAAATGCTATTAAACAGTTATAGGTGAAGAGACTCAGGAATTTTGTGGTTATTATTTAGCCTAAGAAAGCATATAATGAACAGGAAATAAGGGATGCACATTCACTCTCTATAGGGGATAATCTCTACCTTTTGATAGAAATTTAACCTCGGTGCATTGATATAGTAGCCCGATACACTATCACTTAAGGTTCAGGGAAGGGTGAAGCTAACATAATAGCTCTACATATCTGTTACCTTATTAGCGTTTTGCTTCATGTCTTGTGTTATATTCCTCTCCATTGAAACATCCATTTTGCACTGGGAGAAATGCATTATTTCCAGTAGCAGAATATGTGGAGTTGCTGGTTTTATAATGTGACTTGGGTAATTTAATAAGAATTCTTTCCACACTATGCACGGGTATTACATTAACTGGCATGCTCTCTTACATATAGCTTTTTTGTATTGTGAAATTTACTACTTCAGTTGAGGCACTTTTTTGAAAGCATTCTTCGAAACATCGTCAACTGGATAGAGAGTGTACAGATACGGAAATAAAAGTTAGAGCTCCCTTACTGTATGTTTCGCTTACAACACACTGCGCATGTGCAGTAAACAAGAGCCCCTGTATATATGCTACTTGTGGGCAGGAGTGCGAAATTGTTGCCTACATACCGGTGGATTCCCATAAAGACTCGCTTCAAATTTTAATTCCGTATCTGTGTAATATAATGTATAGAGTGACTCGAAAGCTTTGTTCAAAACTTCGGAAGCAAATGCAGAGATCCAAGTGCAAAAAAATTGTGTATAAACGAACCATACCCATCGAATTTTACCTGCGGCTCTGTGAGGTAGTAGGAACTGCCACACTTCAACTACTTTGCGAAGTCTTTCATGATCACATGACACCTACGATAGCTCTCTGAATTCAGGTTAGATTTTCAACATTGGATGGAATGATAGTTATGTAGCACGGACACTGAAAATCAGGGTTTTCTCAATTTTTCTCAACTTTTCTCAGCATCCAATATTTAATTCCAGTTCCCAAATTCACTTTCCTTTCGTCTAAAATTACAGGATGAAAAGCAACTAAACCGAAAAAACTCCTGGAGGTTGTATGGGATACCAATACAAATAGTTTTCTTTACTTACTTACTGGCTTTTAAGGAACCCGGAGATTCATTGCCGCCCTCACATAAGCCCGCCATCGGTCCCTATCCTGAGCAAGATTAATCCAATCTCTACTATCATATCCTACCTCTCTCAAATCCATTTTAATATTATCTTCCCATCTACGTCTCGGCCTCCCCAAAGGTCTTTTGCCCTCCGGCCTCCCAACTAACACTCTATATGCATTTCTGGATTCGCCCATACGTGCTACATGTCCTGCCCATCTCAAACGTCTGGATTTTATGGTCCTAATTATGTCAGGTGAAGTATACAATGCGTGCAGCTCTGTGTTGTGTAACTTTATCCAGTCTCCTGTAATATCATTCCTCTTAGCCCCAAAGACACCAGATGTAACACAAACCATTCCCATGCTTTATTACTTGAGTTTCTTATAAAACATTTACACATCAAAATCACTACAAAAGTTATTCAAAAACATTTACATATCAAAATCACTGCAAAACATGTTCAAAAATATCTTCATTGACATGTACACAAAGGTTTCATCGGCGGGACATGGATTGTCTAACGCAGGGCTGAGCAACGGGAGCGGAACTAGTCTCTAAACGGGGACGCTTAATATTCATCCGTCACTGAATGAACGCTGCGCGGTGTTCAGCGGAGAAGAAAGGGGATGAAGTGAAATCATATGGCTCCCCGTGAGAGAGTAGAATCCGCTCTTGCTGCCCAGCCCTGGTCTAACGCGATGAAAGACTTAAAGTATATCGTCTATTTCCCCTGCTGCAGCAAATATCCGCACCACCAGACCGGTTTAATAAAGCACTGCACTGGGTCAAGACGTACAACAAAATGTGAATTTGTAGAGTCGTCATGAACTGAAGAACGCATACGCCTTCTGCATGTTTAATAAAGCGTATGAGGAAAATATGACATTAGAGAAAAGCGTTTTGATATCTCATACAACCTCCCGTAGTTTGTCGGTTTAATTACTTTTCACCCTGTGTAAGTGACCATGAGCAATTATGCATTTATTAAGATATTGTCCTGAACGGTTGTGTGTTTTGTCAATAAACAGAATAGAAATGTCATTCCTTAATAATACATGGTTGCAGCAGTAAAACGACTTCAGGATATAGCATAACAGTCTTTAGGCTGATATAATTTACTACCAGTACGATTCAAAATTCAGTGTTCCTGAATTTCACAAAGCCGCTGAAAAGAATGGCCCAGCTGGCGAAAAATATTTGAAAGGTAAACCTACTGTCTTACATCAGGCTTGGATGAAAAGCCAGGAAAAAGACAAGTTAATATGTTAATATATAAAGTGGAGGGCAATCTGATGAGGTAGTTTCAACATTAAATTTTCTAAAATCCAACGGGAAAATTGTGACGAAGTTGTATTATCAATTAGTGACATCTCTGTTCTTGTTTATTGACAAAACACAACCGTGCTCATGACAACAATTTAACAATTCCATAATTACTCACTGATAGACTACATCTCCCTTTTTACAAAGAATATTACAACTATTACATGGTCATTAACTAATACAATAAGTGGTTACATGATTACAAATAAGGATTACAAACTATTACATGATTACTAACTACAAAGTTTCTCTGCGCCAGTTCATATTCAAGTTGGGAGAAGTAGTAGCAGCTAGTTATGTAACCGCTGGACCATCATCCCCTCTTCCTGAAAGAATTCCTCAGCAGAGCAACGTTCGCAAGACATGTCCGATTCGAAAATGAAGGGGGAAAGAATAGAAGTAAAAATCAGAGCGCAAAGTGCTTACAGTACGTAACTTATGTGGACCATGCTTAGCAAGTTCCGAGTATATCTGTGTAAGGTGTTATGATGCAGCCGGTGATTTTTAATAAATAATCATGAAAGGATTCCTATTTTTGCGTCTCTTTGTTGATACTTCTACTTTTGTTTACAGTATAATGCGCAGTGTTTAAACGTGAAAATTTTTCCATTCATTTTTACTTAGATTCCTTAAAATAAACTCAATATTTATTGAAATTTAAAGAATCTCATATGTTAGAGAAAAATTATACATATTCTATAAAAGTATCACAAAATTATTTAAACAAACATTCCAATTCAAAATTGTTAAATATTTGGAAAGAAAACCTAATGAACCTGCACCCATCAAAATGACGGGTCTGATTCTTGTAGGTAGACAGTAATCCTGATTCTCCTAGTGTTAATCTAACGTAAGATAAAAAAAACAATAGTAAAAATGTGCAATCCATGCTCTAGACGAGATTTGAATAAAATTCATGATCTTGGCATTCTTATTGCGTTAAACAGACTTGTTTGCTACGGACTAAACCATTATTACTAGACTTCGTGGAATTGCCACGAGAATCGTAAGGTTTACTATGCACGCGGTATAGACTGTATGAGAAGGGGACTTGCAACGGATGGAGTATGCCTCTGATGTAAACACTGAGCAGTATACTGCGGTTGCAATAAAATCTGTATCCTGCATTCAAGAAATATAATGAATGATCATTGAAGTAGGAAACGTCTAAATATGTAAATACACAATTATTTTGTAGTGAGATATATTAACTCTTAAAATTTAATGTAATATACTCACATCATCCTTGAATATGTGCATTGCAGTGAAGAGTTACGTACATTTTGAGCGACTGCAAATTGAACCTTCTCCGAAACAGTTTTTATATTGGGAAAATGTACGTTCAACATCACACGATGTAATAGGTGCATATTTGAAGAACGGAAAGTCACTACTTTTTAGTACACCAACTTCAGACGTCTTGTCATGACCTGATAGTACATAATTTATAATACGAAGTTGTGAATAGGCAGAATTTTTAGCAATAATGTTTCTCAACTTACATTTCATTTTTTTTTTAAATTAGTGAATTGTTATTTTGGATAACGGTTTGTGATACTTTATACACTATATTAAGGGCTTCTGAGAGTTGTAGTTTAGACGATTCTAACAGGGTGATGCTTTTGGACACGATTTTAAAATTAGAATCAACGAACAGAATATCTTCCAATAGCTGTTCAGAAGGCAAAGATTTTACAGCTGCAACAGCGGAATTGTCTGTGCTATCCAATGCATCAATTACCTCCATTATTTTGCCGTATATTTTGCATAATAATTAACAGCATCCAACCACGTTTTCCAACGGGTCAAGACTGCCTGCGGGGGTAAGGGTATTCCAGGGGCAATTATTTGGAACAGCAACACTCTCATTGTAGTATATTTGATTGAATTCTTGTCTGCACTGAACAAATGTTAAGCTTTCATTATTCCAACCACAGTAATGCAAAAACAAGTGCTTACATAGTTATACATTAGCTGTAGCTGCTCTATCTATTTGGACCGGTCACAACTCTTAATATGAACTGCTTATACTACGAGACCGGGAGGTCGCTCTCCTCTTCTATACTACCGTACATCGGCAACCTGATTGCATGCTGCGTGTGGCAATTCAACGAAGTCTAATTATTACTATCCGCTGTTAATGCTAGGTATCATTGCTCATGTAACGACTAAATTACAACTATTACATCATAGGCGTACTGTTGCTAAAATTACTTACTTTTACTCTACTATAGGTTCATCCATCTTATGACGCTTCCCACATACCGCAAACTCTGCGGACTTTTCTGTTAGCCTATACGCCTTTCACGTGACCACAAAATCGGCTGCCGTTTCTACAGTAGTGACTTGGGTTTCTAAAACATTTTTAATGGGTAAAGTACTCGTATTTATAAACAACTTAAAAATTATTACAAGTGCATCTTACCTATGTCACCACAGATGTTCAAAGTGTCCTTCTCCTGCTTCAATGCATTTTTTACATTTCCGATTATTGTTCTGAAATATTCGAGGAATGTCTTCTTGTGAAACGTTCGAAATGAGTTGTGGGAAATTTTATTCTATATATTCCATAATTTAACTAGGAATATTAATTAGGAACATTAAAGCCAGATTTTTGAGATGGGCAGGGCATGTAGCACGTATGGGCGAATCCAGAAATGCATGTAGAATGTTAGTTGGGAGGCCGGAGGGAAAAAGATCTTTGGAGAGGCCAAGACGTAGATGGGAAGATAATATTAAAATGGATTTGAGGGACGTGGGATATGATGATAGGGACTGGATTAATCTTGCTCAGGATAGGGACCAATGGCGGGCTTATGTGAGGGTGGCAATGAACCTCCGGGTTCCTTAAAAGTTATAAGTAAGTAAGTAAATAACTACAACAATTCATTTTGATATTCTATACACCATTCTCAAAGAAATAGTTAAACCACAATAAATAACTTGCACTCACGAATGAGTAATCCATTCAGTGTCTAAAGCAATTAAAAAACACGAACTTGTAGTACAATACATATGAATAAGTAATCTCTTCAGCATTTCAGAACAGACTCAGACAAATTGCACGCATGCAACTCACGACAAATGGCCTTGAACTTCGGCGCTTACGACAGGCGCATTATGGGAGACAGTTTCTGCACATCCCGTTACGTATACGGAGGACTCAGCATTATTACATGTACTACTTCAAAAGTGTCGATAGCTGCTTTTGCACTTAAACTTTTTTTGTGTCCAGTAGTAACATAATATGAGAGTGGCTATTTTTTAGTGATTTAATCTTAACAAAACTCAAACGTCTTTTTGTTGCAGCAGAAGATTCACTTACTACTTATCAATAGAAGTGCGCACTTAAGCAGTAATACATTTTTATATAAAATATGAATAATCCTCATAAATGAAGGTTTAGAAAAATTGCAAGTAAAGTTGATATCTAGATAAATTTGTACTAACCTAATACAGTTTTATTCGATGTTGGTATTTATGTTGAGAAGCGAGTGTGAAATAAACCAGCAAGCAATGATATAATTTCCTTGGGACCAAATGTAATAAACGTGTGGAAGTTCATAGTTAAAAACGAAGCATCGGAAGTGCTAATGGTTAGAGCCCTGCGTCTGATTACCTGAAGCCTCCGAGCAATGCTCAACAGTGTAGGCATGTACGGAATATAGCGCAGCGTACATACGTCAGATCTGCTGCTGTTCAATGAACCATATCAAAACATAACAAAGCTAGAGGGTTGGAAATTAGTGTTCCAATAGAATAATTTAGTAGTAAGCACTTCATTAGAAAAGAAAAAAACATTTTTTGTCAGAAAGAAGAAGACTTTTTCTTTTGTAAATGTTTACGGTCACTCGTAATTTTTAGGCACGTAAAGCAAGTAGTCAATGTAAATAATTTTATTTGTATTGCGATTTATTGCATTATTGTAATTTCCACCATTTATTTATGTATTTATTTATAGATGTGTAGGTACATACATAGGCTTAACTTCTGAGCCGAAATATATTATATATATTTCAATATTAACTCATTTTTAATTGTGAATATTCAAATTTCAATTATTTCAATAAATTATAATATTATTTAGATCTAAACACATTTCGCTTTGATAAATAAATAAATAAATAAATAAATAAATAAATAAATAAATAAATAAATAAATAAATAAATAAATAAATAAATAAATAAATAAATAAATAAATAAATAAATAAATAAATAAATATATTTTTAAAGTGTAATTTAAATATTCAAAAGTCTGTAAATATATGAAAAATAATAAGCATTGTCTTTCACTATTCGAGTGAAAAATATATTGTGAAACCAAAAAAGATCTATTTAGAATCTAGATTCGTTTTTCTTATTGTGAGAATAATCTTCTGTTGTCCATAAGATGGCTTTAAATAAATATTTTTTTTTGTTATTAAATACACATGACAGTATATTTTGTACGTGAGTAGCATTCTCATTATTCAGTGCCTATAAGCTTTCTGCCTTATACGAATAAAGAGATATAACTCACGAAACGGAGCGAGAAGACAAGTCAGAGCCCTCCTTTGCAAGCGAAGCTAGTATGATCCATGTGCATCTAAGTTGTGCTCTAAATAACCAAACGCAGGACTCGACTAATGATGGTTATTCATATTATTTAGTAGCAAAGAATATTCCATAGCAGAGCGAATGCTGGGAAGTTCCACCTTGCTAACCTCATTGCGCTTTGATATCGGACAGCATTGGGAATTGTTAAGCGTAGAGTTGACCGCCCGAATATAAAATCTCTTCCAACATTAAACACTCGCATATACATAAATGATAACGCGTTTACAGGTTCCAGCATAATTTTCGGGAGAATAAAGTAGCTGATATGGAAAATAACATGAATGTGTTTAATTCGATTTTTGTTGATGCGTTTGTCAATTTCATGTGTTGGTCTTTTTTTTTCTTTTACTTGTTAGGAGGGAGGAAGGGAGGGAACATCCCACGCACTATACGACCTGAGCTCTGTTGTACACCTCCTAAATGGGATGAGTTGCGTGCCCACCGATCCTCTACGCGCACTGACCTAACCACTTGACCCCCTTAACGACCGGTCCCTACAGCCAACAGAGTCCATGTACCACTCCTGCTTCGGCAACCCCTCCCCCAAGCTCTCTTAACGGTCCGAGGCAGAAGTTCTCTCCCGAGAAGGTCTGCCCTGAGTTCCATTGCAGAAGCTATCCATCATCGCATGAATACAATCCACGGAGGACGATCGTGAGTGCCAGCAGCTTCGGAGGGTCGCCTGTAGAGCGATCTGAAATCCTGAAGAAATAACGGGTTGATGAATGAAAGGATGATAGGGGAGGAAGGGAAGTGGCGAAGATGAGTGGGGTTCCAATCCCCTGATAAAGTTACCTGATATCCATCCATAGGAGTGAGAGGAAAAAAAACCGAAAAATCTCACCCAGACAACTCGTCCCGTCCGGGGATCGAATCCGGACCCACTGGGTTCGGATTTAGACTCGCTAACCCCTCAGCCACAACGGTAGATTGTGTTTGTCTTACTATATGCTGTGTACGTAAAGATAGGGAAATAGATTTCAATTAAATGTCATTAGCTGACAAATAACATATACTCATTTACTGTCAAATATAGCTAATAGTTTTATGCAAAAGCCTTTACTCCAACTTGTTTCCTGTGTACAAATCCGTCTCGGGAACAAAAGAATGCGAGCTATTGTAGTTAACAATGAGCTAACCGCTAAAGAGAACAACAAGCTATCCTCACTTCCTGCCTATTCAAAGAAGAAGCCCCGCAAATTGCAGGCGATCTGTGAGGTCTGACACAATGTCTTGTAGCTCATGTTTAACATGTTACCTAGATGTAAATTTCTATCTCGTTTAACATTTATAACATATTTCCATAATCAACACACCTTTCAGACGAATGACCCCATGAGGAATGTCTAGTATTGTTTATAGCCATAATAATTACATAATACATTTTAAAACCTTCCAAAGCACTGCCACCAAAATTTCTAAAGATATTTAAATATTTTGGCAAACATCAATATTTCTGTATGGCGTGAAATGTAACTTTAGAGCGTAGCCAAATACGAACCGTGAAAAGCCAGAAACGAATTGATGTACTCCAAAAATACGTAAAATTCTGGAGGGGAACTCTTCATAATGAGTCCGGAAAACAGCCTAGAGACGTTGGATGTTCAAAATTTTAAAATCATATTTAAAACTTTTGTATATAAATTATTTGTTTATTGGGAGATATTCCAGTTTGAAATGATAGTATGCACTTTATTATCATTTACTTATTACACATTAGAATCCATAGAGACTTTCAAATACACGACATTTGTTCAGTTTTCAAACCATTTTCGGACATACACAATTAGCAACATTTCTTAGCTACATGATGTACGTACAGTTTCTACCAGAAGTTTGACATACCTTCGAAATGTTGTTTCACTCCTCTCCTTATACAGGTACATCATTTTACCTTTACTTCAATTTTTATTGTACCTGAGTTTTTTAATGTACTTCACTCCCACCCTCTATACTATGTAGTAAACATCACCCGTCCTTCACATAAAACCAAGACCGCATAGGTAGTAATGAGTAAATGAATATAGTACGTTCCAGAAATATGGTCGCAGTTTCCAGTGAAGAAAAATCATTCAATATTGAATCATATTTCCGCACAGGTACTGTGTCCGTTTGGTTAGGTCGCATCCCAGTTTCCCCACTTTCGCTCCTCTGTAAAGGCTAGTGGGTGGGCTGTCATAGCTCTTAACTTAAATAAAAGGGCCTCGTTAAATAATTAACTTACACGTGATTTCCTCTATTCTACAACCCTACAACATAACCACTTGGACGGACAGAGTAAATTTATCTGTGAGGTCGGGCAGAATTGAATTTACAGTACGTAAGGTATTCTGTTGTAGAGTAGGTATAGAATTATTCCAACGTGAGTTACTGCTTTTAGGTACGAAGGACGAAACTGGAAATATGAATTAGGTACAATATAGTGAGATAATATGCAAAAAAAGAACTAAAGGCTGTATCGAAATGAACGGCTATCATTTTCAACAATTTGTTCAATGTCCATATTTTGATTATTTTTCAATTTCAATGTTTTCTCTATATTGTATGATAATGTGCTGTAGACAGTATAATATACACTGCATAATGAATACGTCCGCATGGATAACTCAGTTCGTAACACTTATTGTTAATATTGATTAAATAAAAACCCAACAAAAATGATCAAACTCAGAATCGTGATATTTCCTAGTTTACGTAAATGGATGCACTACTTTTCTTCCCTCCTGTAACCAGTAAAGTGATTTGTTTGCATTTTATGCTAATACCATCAAACTCAGGTCGTGGAAGGGGCTAGCAAACAGTGTTTCCTTTTCTCAACCGTTAATCCAAAGGTATAGCCAGGTTAATATTAGAAATGTTAGTAAAAATAAAATGATGTCCCGGTACTTATGTAAAATCCGCTGATGTTTACAAAGGGACCAAATGTCTTTATAAAATGAATTTTTTTTACTGCAAACCCAATCTCTCCATCTTTCAAATTGTGAATTATATAACAATTTTTCTATTATGAAAACTTACTGAAAAATTGCACTTCTTTGTCGGAAAAAAATAATTACTCCAGAATGAATACATTGAGATGAATGAATTTTGGGACAGCGTTATATAGTATTATTTCAAGTCATTCTTCCACATCCCAATAATCTACCACTGAATTTGGACCCGTTTTCACTTTTTCTTTTAAAGGAAGAAATCTAACCTTTCCACACTTGTAGCAAACTCTACAACTGTTTACTAAAATGGAGGGAATACGCTGATCGACCAGTATTAACAACTCCCAATGTTATGATATAAGTGCCAAGCCGGTCGCGGGTGAATTTGCTGCGAATTTCAAGAGAATTTTTGAAAATGTAATTTTTCCTATAGAAAATAAAGAAAAAATCTGGATACGTGAATGAGGTGTCACAATTTGTTTAAACAAAAAGTAATATTTGCACAAGAAGCCTTTCAGATATTTCTAACTCTATCTCAAAATGTAATTTTTCAATAAGTTTTAATAGCAGAAAAATTGTTAAGTAATTCGCAGTTTGAAAGCCAGAGAGACTGGGTTTGTATTTAAAAAAACTTCATTTTTTCACAGGTATTACTTTCCTATTTAAACATCAATCGGGGAGGGGTTCATATAAGTATAAGGACAGAAGTAAAACATTACTTTTTAAACTTTTGTTAGAAAAAGTACATAATGTTAATATAAAGCAATACAGGAAAAACACAAACCAAAATACGTAGGTTATACATTCATTCCGTCTAGAAGCAAGATTAATTTTCACTATCTTGCAAGGCATCAAAATGAAATCTGCTAAATTTGTAGCAAAACTCGCTACCACTCGATAGACATTTAGAGCATTACAGGTGCGATGAAGTGTGTTTTATGTAACGTGTTCGCTCTCAGAAGCTTGAAGGAGGTTATTGGTATGAGTAAAATTATTTTCAACTGCAGCATGAAATGAACTTCTACATTTGTCAGTGAGCAATTAATTACACATAACTTCTACGTTGTATGTATCTTTTTACTCATACAGAGAACATTCTATTTGTTGGCTTTTCACAGGAAACCGGAGAGAGCAGCTGCCGAATAAGTGGAATTTCAGAAGTAAACTTCCTAATTAAACAAACTACGGAAGAGAAAAATATAATGCTGTAACTTTTTTCCAATTTTCATGGAAATAGACTGTGTCAGAATCTTCCGTTTCTAAAAAAATTGCTTTCGATACGATGTTTGGTACTATAACCTATATATATAATTTTAAAATATTGGATTGATGTTTTCCCTGTATTGTGGGTCCCTATCACCGCGGGATGGCGCGTCCTCAGGTTGCGGACAGAGGAGACGGCCTCCAGATATGGAGAGTAGCTGCGAATATGTTGAATAAGCAGTCACGGATAGTCGATGAGGGGTGATCCTCCAGCTTGGGGGTTGGTCGAAGGCCTAACAACCTCTCACCGTAAAAAAAAAAAAACAGTTTGTTACGAAATCCCAAAATAAGCCTCGGAATGGGACTGATTCTCTGGCATGACCACAGACAGAGGTTAAGGCTGTTTGAGAATAAGTTGCTTAGGAAAATATTTGGGGCTAAGAGGGATGAAGTTACAGGAGAATGAAGAAAGTTACACAACGCAGAACTGCACACGTTGTATTCTTCACCTGACATAATTAGGAACATTAAATCCGGACGTTTGAGACTGGCAGGGCATGTAGCACGTATGGGCGAATCTAGAACTGGATATAGAGTGTTAGTTGGGAGGCCGAAGGGAAAAAGACCTTTAGGAAGGCCGAGATGTACGAGTGAGAGTCGAAAAGTAACCTTAATAATTGTTTTATTAATTGAAGCGGTAAGATCAAAAACCATTCAAGTCCACTTCTGGCTATTCAATTTTTGCAATTTGAAATTAAATTTTGGATATTTCCACAAGTGTTGAGACTTTAAAAGTTGGTATAGACCTACTACTTTGTCTTGTTCTCGAAAACAATCAGAACTATTATGTGCGAAAAATTATAATTAGGTAAGAAATAAAAATAAGTTTTTTTGCATTTTTCTCGAAACTTGTGTAAATGGACTTAAATGGTTATTGATCTCACCACTGCAATTGAATATGTACAATAAGAAATGTTATTTTTTATTTAACGATGCAACTGCAGAGGTTATATCAGCGTCGCCGGATGTGCCAGAATTTTGTCCCGCAGGAGTTCTTTTACATGCCAGTAAATCTACTGATTGTCCCATTTAAGCACACTTAAATGCCATCGACCTGGCCCGGGATCGAACCCGCAACCTTGGGCATAGAAGGCCAGTGCTATACCAACTCGCCAACCAGGTCGACTGTGCAATAAGACTACAAACACTTAATCACTTTTCAATATAGTCCCAACTACGTTCATTGCAAGTGTTCCTCTTATACTATGTTAAAAGTAATAAAGTGTTTGTTGTCTTATTGTACATATTCAATTAATAAAACAATTATTAAGGTTACTTTTTGACTCTCCCTCATAGATAATATTAAAATGGATTTGAGAGAAGTGGGATATGATGGTAGAGACTGGATTAATCTTGCTTAGGATAGGGACCGATGGCGGCCTTATGTGAGGGCAGCAATGAACCTTCGGGGAAGTAAAAACTGATGTTTTTAATCGATTCTATAGCTCATCAGCCTATAAATACCCAAGGCTGAGCAGCTAATTGCTGATCTTAGTACAGGTAAACGAACACTCAATCAGTACGGGGTAACATGTGGTCAGCACGACGATTGTTGACTTAGCACAGGTAAACGAACATCCAACCAGTTCGGGGGTAACTTGTGGTTAGCACGACGATTGCCCCTAGCCATTATAGTTGGCTGACGAAACCGAATAACACTGATACTAATAATTGTGTTCATTATAGTGCACATTATCTAAGAGCAACTTTATATTGCACTGTACATTTCTTTCACAAGTATTGCATGACGGATTGATAGTGATGGCTGCGTGTTTCCGTTATAGAGTAAGAATGCTTTTAAGCTTAATTTTTTAAGAATCTATAAACAGCCTGCATTCGTCTAGATGTCTAGATCGTATGGAATACTTATTTTTCCATCAACCCAGACACGTTATTATAATAAGAGAGCAATCCATGTATCGTAAAATAAGATAATATCGTTGTTTCCGTGAACGATACATTGATATTTTAATGTCTTTATTTAATAAATTCTATTCTTTTAGCCTCGATTATAACAATTGTTCTTTGGATTTTGAGAGCCCTAGACCACGCACTAGATCAGGGATGCAGAACTCACAGAGATAGAGGTGGAAGTATGGGGAAAGCATTGGTTCTCCTTCCACAGTCCACCGACGTTGAGTGACGTCTCCGTGACTCGTCTACAACCATGTGGCTGATTACAACAAACTGTGCTCACAGAAAAAATGACATAAGTATTACCACCACAATAATTATAACAATAAACTGTTGACAAATGAGACAACATGCTGTGTGATTATTTTGAATACAGAAGTATCCATTTTTCCCGTTGCTCTTTAAACTAGTACATTCCGACCGATATTGCTTCGAATTCCACTTCTAGATAGTGAATACAAATCTTCTGTACCTTGTCATGTGGATGACGTAGTCCGGCTCGTGACGTAATGCAACAATTGGAACGCAGTTCTGCATCGCTGCACTACATCATTTGAAGGTTTTTTTGGGGGGGAAGGGGAACAACTGTAGTCCAAAAGTAAAAAGTTATCTGGCATGAGTATTGTTGACACTTTAAGTATGAAATTCATCATACCGTTTCTTAAGCTGTTGTAGAAACTTGGAAAAACTGTTACAACTGAAATTGCCTCATAGAAATACATGTGTAAATGTAGGTAACTGTGGACAATGGTTGTTTTAAGAAAAAAATATTCTGTTGTGGCTGAAGTGTACCTCTCCTTTAATTTTCATTTCCTTTATTATATTTTCTTTCTTATCCTTTCATTGCTCACGTTTCTTCCATGGGGTTACTTCTACACCTAAAGATGGCTCCATTAGACTAACTACAGTAATATACAACAATTCACGTGCTAAATTATTTTTCTCTGAGATGGCTTTTGCTGCGTACATAAGAACCAGTACTGCCAATCTACTACAGTTTAAAATTGTATGGATAAATGTTTCAAGATGGTATGAATTGGATATTTGTAAATGCTACCATCGTCCTAGACAATGACTGCTTTCACAAAAAAAAAAAAGTATTTGGTCTATGGTTGTTTTATGAATACCACTGAACATTTCCTCTCTTATAACATAGGTAGGGCCTATATGGTGTTTTTTTCCACAAACAACTAATTGAGTAGATGGCCGCTGTAATACGCTCACCACATGCTTAATATCTCAAATTTGCATTTTTTAGACTATGATTCTGTTTAAAAAAACCTTAATTTATTTCCACTTTTTTTTTTGAAGTGGGATGTACTCTGGCTAGGTTTTGCAGTTAGACTCATAGCTTGAGTGAAAAATTGATTGTAATTTTTCAATATTTAATTCTTCTAATGTCCAAGTTTCGTGAGGAACAGGAATATATCAATCACTACTATGTCCGATCGATCTAATTATTACTGACGGAATATTTGGATATACAATTTTCTTTTTATAGTTTTTCCTTTAGGTATTCAATTTGGCCAGCATAAGTAATAATCATATAGGTGATTTACAGATTCCCTCCAAACCATAGGAACTGTAAATGGCATTGCCAATTTTTCTCTTTCTTTTAACCATTTTCAACCCGAGAGTGCTATAGAAAAGCGGATTTGACCACCAATTTCATTACGAAATACATGCATAAAATACATTCTCTGATATGCAAAAACTTTCACCCTTTGTTAGTATTATTTGTGGCGAGAAACGAAATGTGACTAGACAGAGTGATACTTTGGCAGACATATTCGAAGTGTATTTTCGTGTCATTGAAACCCTTTTTCAAAGCTCTGTCTTGGTAATGGTTAAAGTTACGTTAGTTACGAAAATTTATTCGTGTACTTAAATATCATAATATGCACTGAAAGTTTTATTTATTTATTTATTTTTTTTAATTTTCAATTCGAAATATAGGCATGAGTCTGTTAATATTGTTTAGAATTTTGGAGGAAATTTAAGTACATATTTGCTAATTTTATGTAACGGATAGGCCTCTAGTTCTGAATTTGTAATTCCGTAAAAATTTGGAGTACCGATAACTGCATTTATAAAATCCCTAAAAAGTCGTGAATTACGCCAAAAAATATGTATATTTTTTCTGTTGTAGTTCCTATCCCAAATTGATAGAATTTGCGTACTATATTGTGGAAAATTATCTTGACGAAGTATGTAAATTTCTACAAATAATATAGAGGAAGGCTGATGCAACCACTGAGAGAATAACATACGCTATGCTTGAGAGTTCTTTCATGCCATTTTAATCAAAGACTTTATTCCTATCATCCAAATTTACTCATTTTGGAAATATTACGGCAGTTCGCGAGAGAACGTTAGACCTACATAAAAATATCAAGAGTAAATATAAGAAACAGATAAATACAAACTGTTTCTTGAAACGCCAAGGAGTACTCAACATTTTTGAGCGATACAAAAATTGCGCTGCTCACAGAATGAATGTGCTGAAACTATCAATCCAAAAATGTTATAATTTTATGCAATTGTTCGCTCTTTTAGTAATTTCCATTCTGTAGCAACAGCTGTGAAAAATCTTGAATTGTGTAAAACCTAACAATTTTTCACTTCACCAGGTTTTATTGAAAGCCTGTCAGTTCCAATACTGGAGAAAGTTGGAGAAAACAAAATTTTGTTTTATTGGTTTTGGCGGAATTTACGTATGGTTTTAATAAATAACAAGTACTTTTGACAGTATTCACATGCACTTTTTCGGAGTATACCGACATCCATATAGTTGCATTTATTTTGCAAAGAAACAGGTAGGGTAAACATTGGTAATTTCGTGGCAGTGGTTATTTCGTAATACTTTTTCTTTGCTCTTTCGTGAACTAACCAATGGTGTTACGAGATTCAAATTTCCGCCAAGGGATTGCATATGTTGTCCGGTTTCCAGAAACATACAGCTACGCTTTCTGTGATTGTTGTAGCTGCTTCAGTGAGCTTTTATGTTGAGAGAGCAAGTTAGCATCTACTTCTCAGGCGTACAAATTTTGTGGATGTTTGTAATTACATTACAGGCTTATTATTAAAGGTAAGCATATGATATTTGGTACAATGATTAATTATATCTTAATGAAATTTTAGGAAATGTTTTTGGAATTTTAGATACAGCTGTAGTCGACATATAGGCTTAGCTTTACTGATAGAAATCTTAGCTGTTTGAGGCGAAATTTTGTTCAACATTAAGCGTTACATCTTACACTATTTTAAAAATTGTATTACAATACAAATTATAGAAATCTGAAGATAAGATGTGATAACAAAAAAGAAAAGGGGGACGCAATGGGTTCAGTGTAGCTTCTGTTTGATTTGTTATCATGCTAAGTGCCAATGATAAGTGCTAGATGACTTACTTGCAAGAATTGTGATAGAAGACGAAACATGGCTCCACCATTTTGGACCGGAGACAGAGGCAGACAATAGTGAGACATCATGCAAATTCACCAAAGAAATAGAAATTCAAAAGTGCACCTTCGGCAGGAAAAGTTATGGCTACTGTGTTTCTCGATTCAGAAGGACTCTTGCTTGTGGACATTATGCCACACGGAACCACAATTAATTCTGATGCGTATGTGGCAACTCTCAAGAAACTTCAAGCTCGACTGAGTCGTGTTCGACGACATCGGGAGAAGCAGGATGTTCTGCTATTGCACGACAACGCACAGCCATATGTCAGTCACAATACCACAGACTAGATCAGAAAATTCGGATAGACAACACTGAAACATCCGCATTACAGTCCTGAGTTGGTACCGTGCGATTACCATCTCTTTGGTAAACTGAAGGATCTCTTCGCGGAACGAGGTTAGAAGATGACTCCCTTGTGCACGCTGCTAAAGAGTGGCTCATACGTGTTGGTCCAGACTTTTGTGTGGAAAAGTGACATTTTGTTCCTAAAGGATGTATCTACATTCTATGAAAATAGCAAAGCTGTAGGATAAAAATATAATTTTTAAACAAATGTTATGCATTACTTTTGGAGTTACGCTAGTAATATAGGCCATAGTAAAGTCCATAATAAAAGTGTTCACCCTTTCAGGGCAAAGAAGATCCCTTTTCAATTTCAATTTTTACTTTGATTTCATTCTTATTATATGTTGATATGTATTTCTATGTTTTCTTACTATGGATATTAGACGGAATTACTGTGTTTGAAGTCTTGTAACAATAAATGAGACTTTCATTTGACTTTAATGAATTTTTCCACAATTCTTCTACCTCTCACAAAATTATCAATGTAATATCACGAAATTACCAAGGTTATCACGAAATAACCACCTTTTAGCTTAAGTTGTAAAAGTGTTTTTGGCACTTGTTCAAGAACGTGTCCAATCTTTTATGTCTCCAGATCTGTACAGCAAATTATCGTCTTTTAGATGAAATAATCGGAATAAGTATATATTTACACATTTGCATTTTAAATTAATTTTCATGAAATTATCACGAAATTACCAATGTTTCCCCTATAGATATTTTATTCTCCAATTGAATATTGCAATAGTTTTAACATTATGATACCGATAGTTTTAACATTATATCGGAGCAATTGCTATGACATAATCATTTTTTTAGAAATACCGGGTACATGATTTGATTTATGACTCCACCTTATGCAAGCACAAAAATTAAAAAGGTAGAGTCGATTTCTATGTAAGTAGCCACCATGCGCTTTCACTTCAAATAAAGACATTATGTATTTATTCGAATTCAATTTTCTATGCATTATTTTCGGATGAATTGGCACACAGATTCTGAACACGAATAAAATCCGTGCAATAAATGAGAGAAATCGCTGTATATTGACGGACGCAGAAACAGATGAACGACTTACCTAAAATGACTTTATATTTAACGGGAATGCTGCGAATATTTATATATTCGTTAAGATCTCTATATCGCAATAATTTATCTTTACAATTCTCATATTGGCAAATGAAGAGTGTTATTTGTGTAAAGTATTTCTAAATGTATATGCTTGAAGCATCGTGATTGATAATTAACAACGCCATTTTAAGTCGTACATAAAATTACCGCCCTTGACGTCTCCCCATAAGATATTGGATTCCGATGCTGTCCAAGGTCGTCTGAGATTGTGGTGAATTCAGTGCCTGTTTCTCAGAAGAACTTTAGTATTTTCTACCTTTTTAATTTTATCGTTCCTTCATTACTATAATATTGGTCCCACCATAACGGTCTATAACCCGACTATTTTTCACAAACGGTTCCTGTGTTTATTTCTGTATAGATGCTATGAACTTTGTACTCTGGGCAATGGATTGGTTACAATCTACTACTTCCTTTTCGTCTATCATAGTCATTATTTTTTTTGCTATTGTACTCTCATTTCGTTCAAGATGTACATACATCAGACTCTTACACGATGGCATTCACCGAAGGTTCTGAGATTCGATGTTAGAAGTTCGTGATGGGAAAACAGTTGTGAGAAATTATTTCTCGGATTACTTTATTTGTCGCAGTTATCCTCACCCCATCATTGGACCAATATCGTTACACTGTTTTCGTTATCGTGATCTTATCTGAGTATCCATTGTCACTGCCGTCGAGGCTATAGCATGTATAGTACTCGTATATTAGTCCTTTTCTACGGAGTTGTTCACTATCTCCTGGAAGGATCGCAATGTGTCAGAAACTTGAAAGAATTGGTGCGTGATAAGAATGTTTACCTCCCCACCATAGCATAAATAAATAATCCCACGCTCATCAAAATCAAATCATGAATCGACTTTTCCTTCGTAGGAATAGAGGGTGGCATCTTAGCAGGGTGTGGGAGTTCTCGCTAGAGAGTGGTATTTGAGACTGCAGATTTGTCATTACTCGTCAAAGTTTCCTCCTACTTTACTCAAACACATATTATCTCATGTTGATATAAAGATAAGGCCATAATTGTCTGAATCTACAAAATAATTTCAGATCTACTTCATATGAAGACCACCCAGAAATATATTAACATTTCATTTCAGAATTTTAAAACTAATCGAGCAGGGTGTAATAATATTTATAATTCATTCCTTGTGTTGGGAAGGTCGGGGATCTGATCTCAGAGGCTGATTATAGTGACTTATGTTTTTCGTGACTTTCGAATTTCCTCCAGAAAAGTGCTAGCTTAGTAGTAATTTCAAAGTGACACGAACAGCCTCATTTCAAGTTCAAATTTGTCGTTCACCGTCATCTCTCACCATTTTTCTCAATAAACCTGTGACTTCTAGATTATCTATCCGGCAAAAAGTATTATATAGCAGACATAACGGAGAACCATAGAAAAGTGAAAAAATTAGAAAATAAAAGAAAAATAATGAAATGAACAAAACCATGTAATGGTTTATCTGCTACTGCAAGTTTAGTAAGTATATTAATTTATACCTCTAATTACAAGGTTGATGTGTAAAACCTAACTTCGTAGCTTTTTTTTCGCTATCATAACACCCCGCTGTTAAGAGATTATTTATCGTTTGCTATTGTCATTAATTGTTGGGGCAAACTTGGTCAATTTCATGACATGGCTAATTTCGTGATATTCCTTTTTAATTTTACCACGAAATTATACCAACGACAAATGTAACTTTGATGGTATAGTATTAATGGCAGAAGATGTATTGTAACATAGATTTTGTTCACTTCGGTCTTGCAGTGACGCGAGCTGATTTTTTTGGAAATTTCTTGTTGTGAGATCTATACGAGTAGCTTTGAATTTGTGAATGAATACACCATGCAATTTTTTTTGTTAAAAGAAGAGTTTTTTGCGATGTTTTGTGGTCCAAATTGTTTTCAGTGGTAGATCTAAGTACTGATATTGTATACGTCTTGGTGAAAAATATATGCCTATCAATGCACTGATTCTGTAACAGACCCTCATCTTGGAAGATTATTTTCTTAGCGTTTTTCTTATTCCACGAGGCCTTTTATTTTGTGCATTTCGGGAATTGCAGAAGACAGATAATCAAATGTGGAAAGAAATACAATATAAATTATATGATATATACAACTTGATTACACAACTTTTAACACTGTATTACTTTGGAATATGTATTACATATCATTCTCGTGTTAAATATTACAGTATCTGGTTAACAACACAAACAGCTGCATTTGGGAACAATGGTACAAAACTACTCAACATACCAATGAGCCAACAAGACTACAAAGAAGAGCTAAACACAATCAAATACATAGCACAAGAAAACGGATACAATCCTAACACAATAGACAACATAATAAAAAAGACAAAATATAATCACAAAGACATAAGAATACAACACAAACACAAGAACGCAAAAAATACATTACATTAATATACGGAAACGAAAACATACACAAAATTGCAATCTCATTCAATCAAGTAAAATACAACATCGCATACAGAACAAATAATACTCTACAAAAGCATCTCGACACACATAAACAACACAAACAAACAAATACAACCACACATGCGTATACAAACTCAAATGTAACACCTACAACAACTTCTACATTGGACAGACAGGCAGATAATTTCAAACACGTTACAAAGAACATATCACAGCCATAACAAAACTACAAAACACTTCCACATATACAGAACACATCACAAATGCTAACCACACCTACAGAGACATAAACACAGACATGGACATTCTACATATTCAACCAAAAAGCCAGAAACTGAACACACTAGAACAATACGAAATAGACACTCAAAACACATTTAAATGAAATTCCCAAAACAGAATTCAATTTCAGAACACACACACTCTTTGACTCCACATTACACTACACAAACACACCCCCACAGGAAAAACAAACAAAAGGCGCTAAGACCAGCACCAACCAGTTCTGAAGATGGCCAATAACATGCTGAAACTAGTTAACCAAGTACTGTAATATTTAACACGTGAAATATATATAATACATATTCCGAAATAAATTATATGAAAGGCACAATTGATTGTGTCTTAAACAAATTAAAACTGCGCAGAGAAAGCTCATCTTTTTATCAGCAAGTTCAATGAGAACCAGAAGGGACCAAAGCTGCAGTCAATGAGAATGACATTTTCAGCCTCTCAAGTGAGTTAAAAGAGGTAGACAAAGAAACAGCATCATATTCAAGATCCAAACGAAGACGATTTGTACTTAAAGAAAACCGAATGATAAGACTAATGATTTGTGCGGATCTTGCTCAGGAAATTTCAAGGACGCCAAACATGGTGAAAGATGCGTCAGTTGTGGTCAGTGGTTTCATGAAATATGTCAAGGCCTTTCAAAATACCGAAAGAACTTTAATTGTTTGGATCATAGGTATGAATCTGACTGAGGAATTTAAAATTTGACTGAATATGCCTAAATATTTTGAATTTAAGGACTATCACAAAAACACCCTTATACTATCACGAAATTATACCAATCTTTGTAGAGTGATAATTTCTTTTGTTTATATGTATTGCTTGTTTGTAACTAGTATACAAATTTATTTGAGGTAAAAATACTGACATGTAACTTCCTGAAATCTAATAAAGTACATACTTTAAAAACATATATATTTTTTAATTTGAACCTTATTTTTGCATCAAAACCTTAGTATCACGAAATTAGCCAAGTCTGCCCTACTTGGAATATTGTGCTATTACAACTTTACTACGTCATACTACTTTTGACCAATCAAGAAGTACGGAACGACGTATTTCAATCAGTCATGGCTGCTTATTCTATAATTTTTATCATCTCTCTAGCATTTGTTTTTATCACCTCCCTAGCATTTGTTTCTTTATTTGTCAACATTTTTTCAATAATTTGTACTTTTTAAAGCTATTAAGTTTATTTCTTCATCTTTAATTTAAAACTTTTCTATTTTTTTTATTATTACAGTATTTAGGTTATGTTATAGCTTCTGCTGTATGAGATTATGAATAGTCATGTATCAAAGATTGTGTACTCGTATTATATATTGATAATTGAAGTGAAATGCAACTGTTTTAATAAAAATGAAACTGAATCAACAAAGCTTTCTTGACTAGTAATCATCCATAGAGTTAAATAAAGATTGTATAGTTGGCATAACTGGTAACAAGAGAACAGCTGATCATAACACACTACTGCTATCTAGCGGAATATTTGTAATGATGAGATGGTACAACAATACATTTGAAGACAGTTGTACGCCGGTCCGATCAAATCTTCCTCATGGGAACTCGAACCACCACTCATTCCATAACGTTAGTGTAGGCACGATGCCTTAGATGACGACAGTACTTTGCGGGACGGTGGCTATGTTACATCTTATTACTTAATATGAAATGAATATGAGATTTCTGAGAATAAATAGGTATAAGAAATAGCCCTGGCCTAATTCAAAGGAATGGACACTGAAGAGCGAAGAAATAGGAAAATTATAGCAACTTTGTACAAAACCTGAAGCTTCCGTACGAAGCAGGGGACTTCTGTGATAGGTTCTGTAATAATTATTTATTTATTTATTTACCTATTTACCTATTTACGTATTTACTTACTTACTTAGTTACTTAGTCACTTACTTACTTAGTTATTTACTTACTTACTTACCTAGTTACCCGGTTGAGATTTTTTCCGTGGTTTTTCCTCAACCCAATACGAGCAAATGCTGGGTAACTTTCGGTGCTGGAGCCCGGACTCATTTCACCGGCAATATCACCTTCATTTCATTCAGACGCTAAATAACCTAGATGTTGATACAGCGTCGTAAAATAACCCAATAAAATAAAAATAAATAAATAATAGAGGGAAAAGGGAATGCACGAGAAAAAACCTACGAAGTATGCTTTGTCCACCACAAAATCCATCGGGGATTGAATCCGGTTTGCCTGGATGGAAGACCCAATCTATAGTGCTGAGCCACAGACGCGGACAATGATGATACTGTAATGTGCAAATTAACATGAACACGTCGAGTAACAGCATAAGTTTACAAAAACTAATAATCAGACAGTGTATGCGGGATGACTTAAGGAAAAGTGAAGTTGTTTCGTATGGATTATATGGCACGTGCCGCGTCGTTCGTCTTTTGTGTATCTGGCGAGTACAGCAGCGTACATAACGAAGGAACCCCGGTCCACATTGCAACGCAATGTGTACAAGTTGTGTTATCCTGCTCATGTATTTAGTACGAGTTGAATAGTGTAGTGCTGATCCATTCATAATGTCGAAGTCAAAACGTTAAATTCGCTCAGAAATACGAAATGCAATTAAGAAGTATGACAGTGACATTTTATGAATTAACGAAGACAATATCGTGTGTAATGTGTGTAAAATTGAAATAAAAACCAGAACAACTCAGGCTATAGAGAAACATTGCAACAGTACATCGCACAGGAAATGCGTTGAAATGAAATCTGAGGAACCATCATCATCATCATCATCATCATCATCATCATTTAGTTGTGCGGATCTAAACGACACGTGCAACATGATGCTCAGTGCAAATATTCCTCTAAAGAAATTGAGTGATTCCCATTTTAGAGTTTTTCTTCAGAAATTCTCTCGATACAAAAACTGTTTAAGCGATAGGCGAAGACGATTCAGCTTCGACAACTTACGAGAATATATCGTCGTTTACTGCAACGCTAGTAATTGCATCAATGATGACGAGGACTGAACTTGCAAGGTATGTACTACAGTACTACAGTGCGTTATTTTTCTTTTCCTTCTGACTGTACGGAGATATAGTAGCATGTTGACGTCGTCTGTTTACGTTTAAAACCTGTTGAGCCAATGGTCTGAATGAAAAAAAAATGTAACATATAGTAAATGTGTACCTACATTCAACGATAAGTCATCCCGCATCCACTGTCTACTAATAATAAACCTAAGATGAAGAATGGACTCTCAATCAAAGATTGTGGTATTGATTTTAACAGTCCTTCATACTCCTGTTAACCTTAAGTATGGACCCTTTTCGCTTTATTAACTTCTATCAGAGATTTTTTCATTGATTTCACCAGTTTTTCACATATATATTCCACCCCATCGACATGGAAGCACACTTCGTTGACGTTTAAATCATGAGGTACTTTGACGTATTGTCCTCTGTCACCAGTTTTCCATTCGTCATCGGGCAGATATTTTCGGCCGAGTTGAGTTCACTTCATCTGGGTTAACAAACGTTGCGTCCTCTGTTGTCTCATTGCTTTACGTCCAGCTTTTAGAAGTCGTCGTTGGAAAATAGAATCATACTTTCAAATTATTTTTGTGTTAGTGGTTCCAGTTACTTTGTAAACATTAAAAATAAAGCTATACCCAACACTGAACTCATGCAATGTCACTTGAATCAAAGAGGTGTGTCGACTTAATGTACCAATATTGCAAATCTGGAGCTGCGCTCTGGTGGTAGATTTGATAACTACTTGAACTAATCACACGGAGCCTCGCGTCGTTAAATAACCGACTACAAAATATGTTATTCCTCTTCCTTGCAGTGACACGCTATATTAAAACAAGAAATAAAATGTAGCTCATGAACACTCACGAGAAACAAAGGCATAAAATCTTAAGTGCTTGACAGAACTCTAAATACAAGTATTACAAGCTCAAAAAACAAAGTACAACTTAAACTAGCGTATGTAATAATATAGTAGGCCTAAGTAATCCGCAGCGCGATAGCCCAAAAAGGCCAATGTCGACATAGCTGGTTTTCGAAGCCGGATTTCACTTCCTAGCCTTCCAAATTTATCACGAACCTGGATGGGCATCTACCAGTCTCATACACCGACCAACATTCATGAGAACATGAGACAATTTCATTCTAATGAGGACTCAAACCAGCGCTCATTCCGTAAGCTAGTGCAGGCATATTGCTTTAAACTACGACGCTACGTGCTGGGAAACTATGAGCCGACATAAATTGGAAGAAAACTCAGATTTAAAGGAAAATTAAATATTTAATATATGATATATGATTTATTGTCACACTAATCCCTTCGGTCCTGCAGGCCCTTCACATTTCTGTATTTCGGGCCAGGATTCCCGTTCTTACATTATTTATAACATTTACACATAAAGACAGTGACCGACGCATATTAATCACTTTCTTTACTCATCAACTGTGTCCATGGGTGGGCAACTCGTGCTCTCAAAGTATCAACACAACCTCAGTGCAGATAGAACGGACTCTGTACTAGCTGTAGTGTCTGTATGCGGTTCTTGCAAGGCGCAAGTTCGCTCGCGTCTGCAGTAAGTGGCGGCTCGTTTTGAGTGAAGAACTATATAATCCGATCAGATCATTTCCCTTTAGTAATGAATGGAAAGAGAAAGATTTGTGTTATTAAGAATGGAGGTAAAGCTTGTATTATGTTCTATTGCACTTTCTTACGCATGCCATTTTATGTTACAAATAAACACACTGAAGGTGATTCTTTGCGAATACAGACTATTACCTCTCTGAGAGTATGTATAGTTCTTTTAATGTATAAAGACTTGTAAATTCTCGCGTTCTACGTTTCAAATAAGACATGTAATAATAAATATTAACAAATAGTGTAATAATAAATAAGTGTTGCAGCTATGTTTGTTATATTTTGAAAAGATTGCATTCAGTGTTTTCAGTACTAAACTAATTTACAAAGCTAGGAAATAATATAATGTATAGTCTCTTTAATGTATAAAGACTTGTAAATTCTCGCGTTCTACGTTTCAAATAAGACATGTAATAATAAATATTAACAAATAGTGTAATAATAAGTTAGTGTTGGAGCTATCTTTGTTATATTTTGAAAAGATTGCATTCAGTTTGTGTTTCCAGTGCTAAACTAATTTACAAAGCTAGGAAATAATATAATTTTGTTATGTGTGTTTAGGTACAGTCTGTTTAAAATTACTATAATTATTGTACCATGCATCATCCTGAAATTCAAATCATGGAGTAGATATCATGACCATCTGCATGAGCCGCCAGAGAGCTCCGTGGCAATGAACTGCTTTTGCAGCGAAACTACAAACAACTTTTAACTGCTGCGGCTGGCTCAGTCTGTCTTTCTCTCTTTCAAGGTTTTTTAGCACTTTGTGAGCACGAGTTACCCATCCATGACTATGTCCTTCAATTGCACTTTTACTCCTCTATTTCAACATTTATTATCTAACCCGTATTAATATCCTAGTTTTATCTTATTCAATAATTTCTCTATTCCTAACAATTTAATTTCCAATTTTATTAAATTCTTACTTTCTCTACAATATTTCACTACAATTGTGTTACTACTCTACTTTGTATTATTGATATATTATACAGATTCGCCCATAAATAAAGTGTTACAAGCTAATATTTCTTAAATGGATCAATATAACTAAATGCGGACTTTTCCTACCTTTTTTTTCGGAGGAGGGGGCCTTCATTATAGTTTCATGAACAACATTTCAGAGTGCCTCAAAATGAGGTTCCGCGGGAGTAACTTTAGAATTTTAAATGGAACGATGATATAACTTTAGATAGTTTGATTGTCCTGAAAAATTAAGCAATTTTTGTTTAATTTTTTTTCTATATTGAAATACTGAAATGGTATAGGGTGTTTAAAATGAGACATATCCGATACAAATAGATAGTAATAAACCATATTATAACTTTACATCATTTTAGTAATTGCTCAAAAAACCCTTAATTAACATCTAAACACACAGTAAATCTTTCCTAAAAAAATTTCAGTTCTATTTATTTCAGTATTATGATTTGAAAGCCACCTCAACTCTCAAAATATATCTGGCCATGCTAATTGTTTAGTGTGGCTCTTCTAGATTCAGAAATATGGTAGTTTATGATGTGGAAGTAAATATGATGTTAGTGCTAGGTGAATGTTGGAGAAACTATTAAATGAGAAATGAAATTTGGTGACAGGTGGATTGGACATGCTGGACATGTTGCATGGCTACCTAGCTCACCTGATATAACACCATTGGACTATTTTGGGAGGGGTACATAAAACAGAAATTCATGTTTACACCACTTACAACAAAAGAGGATATGAAACGTCGAATAAGTGAATTTTGTCGCACTGTTAGCCCCTGCATATCGTTAAAAGTTAGAAAAAACCTTTCCACAAGAACCACGAAGTGCTTAGATGTTAATGGAGGCTACTTTGAGCACTTACTGACATAATATAAAAATACCTTGGTATTTATTAATTTCCTTATTCATTTTGTAATATTTTCTACTACTGTATAATTCAATGAAAACACCCTGTAACTACTAAACAATTTATATAAAAAAAATGTTTCAATAAAAGTTGCTTAGTTTATTGAGGGGAACAAAAATATATTTTTTTTTAAATTCCATGGTTTAATTTAAAAATCTGAACGTGCATCACGGCGCCCCTAAACTGGCTCCGGGGAAACATTGTCCATATCACAGTTTGGAAGACCCTTTCCCCCAATAAAATTTAAAAGAAAAAGCTTTCAGTTTTATCTATTCATTTAAGAGATATTAACTTGTAACACTTTATGTGGGCCACCCTGTATAATGAATAATTTACCTTTTCAATATCATTGATTTCTCTCCTGACTTTATCACTTCCTCATTCCTACTGATAAGTATCTTGTCTAACCCCTATTCCTAGCTCACCTTACTCTTTCATTCGTTACAATACGGAGTATTCTTTACTACCTTAAATATACACGTCATAAACTACTACTAATACTTAATATCTAGTCCACACCTGTGGAGCAACGGTCAGCGCGTCTGGCCGCGAAACCAGGTGACCCGGGTTCAACTCCCGGTCGGGGCAAGTTACATGGTTGAGGTTTTTTCCGAGGTTTTCCCTCAACCCAATACGAGCAAATGCTGGGTAACTTTCGGTGCTGGACCCCGGACTCATATCACCGACATTATCACCTTCATTTCATTCAGACGCTAAATAACCTAGATGTTGATACAGCGTCGTAAAATAACCCAATAAAATAAATAAATAATACTTAATAACTACTCACCAACTTTGTAACTATTTACTATTTTTCCCTCCACTGACACACCATTTTCTTAGATTATAAATTGGATTTTCTTTTCTACAACCCGCACGTTTCTCACTCTTTGCACTATTCACTATACCTCTCCTTCTTTCCACTACCCCTCCGGTTTTTCCCCTTGTCGTCTTTCTTGGACTTCTTGATTTTCTTCAGCTGTAGACCTACATTTCTTTTTCCATTACTGCTGACACCACGAAAGCCTCTGCTTTCCCTCTCACTCACCTGATACACCTCACTCCTATCGTGGCCTTGAGGAGAAGTCATGACTGGCTTAATCCATGTGTTCATTCCACTTCTCTCCGCTCTGCTCTTGTAGTCACTGCTTCTCCCTCGTCCTGACGTCAACGACATCCTCGTGGTCTTCGTACTCAAGAAATTAAATATTTATAGAACGTGTGTGGGAAGATTAATTTATAGGCTATATTACTACATTTCGGTAATTTTTTCTGGGACTACTTTGACTTCCTTACCATCACTGTACTATTTCTCAAACTAATCTCATCAAAGACGTTGGGAAACTCCTGCCCTGTACCATCTCTCACAAGAGACCAATTGCATAGGTCAACGTTCCTTGGAGAGTCTTAAAATTGGCGCCGAAGTGTGATCTTCATATTCGACAATAAATACGTTAATATTCCTCGTTGTGAATGTTAGGCGCCTCTTTAAATTATTTTAAGTGTATGACACAACTTTGGCAGAGCGCCATTGATACCATCAGAAACAACATTACTCCTTCAACAGAGATGTTTCACTATGCGCAAGAGTTACAGAGTTTTGTGGAATATTGTGGGTTTTTGGACGTTCTATAAATTGTGCTGGAGAAATCGAACATGCTATTTCTTATGTTCTATATACAGTACCTTAATGTGTGATCAACTGATCATACATCGACGAATAGTGAAAAACTGGAAACCAGATGTGCAAAATTATAAGTGACCCTAAGGTCACAGGTTGATACAGCGTCGTAAAATAACCCAATAAAATAAATAAATAATACTTATATCGTTATTTAACGACGCTGTATCGTCTAATAAGTTATTTAGCTTTGGTGGAATTGGTAATAGAGAGATGGGGCATATTATTTACTGTAGGATTGCTTAACAATCGTCTTACTGTAAGGGAAAACATCTGAAAAAAGTCTAAGATATGGTGTTGTACATTACAAATTACTGATGAAAGTTGTTGTAAAGTACGGAGTTGTATCTCTCTGTTCCGTGAAAGAATTAAAGTGTGGTGTACATTACCAATGACGTCATATTAATCAACATACTACATCATGACATGAAACACCTGTTTACCTTCGTATTTCGTTAATCGAATTAGGTTATGTTTTTCTTCTTAATTGTAATATATTCTGTGCAACAAAGATTCGTAGTACAATAATATTTCTATGAATTTTGTAACCTTCAATGCTATTTATTTATTTTATTTTTTTGATAATGAAAAATTTACTTCCTCATTATCATCATTCTATTCTTCCGCGATCCCTGCATAATAACCTGTGATGCCTCTAATAACGGTTTTCACTTCTCAAACTTAAATATTACGAAATTACAAACACTGCAAAATTATTCAAATGATTTAAAATAAAATGAAATAATTTATTTTGAAATGAAATATTCTTACTTACTTACTTACTTACTTACTTACTTACTTACTTACTTACTTACTTACTTTTAAGGAACCCGGAGGTTCATTGCCGCCCTCACATAAGCCCGCCATTGGTCCTTATCCTGAGCAAGATTAATCCAGTCTCTATCATCGTATCCCACCTCCCTAAAATCCATTTTAATATTATTCTCCCGTCTAAGTCTCGACCTCCCCAAAGGTCTTTTTCCCTCCAGCCTCCCAACTAACACTCTATATGCATTTCTGGATTCGCCCATACGTGCTACATGCCCTGCCCATCTCAAACCAGTCCCATTCCGAGGCTTATTTGAAGGTTTCGTAACAAGCTGTTTTTACGGTGATGGGTTGTTAGCCCTTCGCCCAATCCCCAAGCTGGAGGACCACCCCTCATCGGCTGTCCGCGACTGCTTATTCAATATATTCACAGCTACCCTCCATATCTGGAGGCCGTCTCCTCGACCCGCAACATGAGGACGCGCCATGCCGTGGTGATAGGGACCCACAATACATGGAAATGAAATATTCTAGACCACATATAGGCCTACTCGTATTTATCAAAATATATCTTAATATTACGAAATAAATATATTTAAATAACATTAGTATACTGTATGTATGTATGTATGTATGTATGTATGTATGTATGTATAATACTTATTAGTCGTTTTTATTGGTAGAGAATACTTGACAATGCGCTAGTAAGTTGGAATGGAATAGAATTTACGGGAAGGGAGCACTATGGCTCAGCACTGCGATCTGTCATAATCTACTGCGCTAACCTTCAAGCTAGGCGCATTCCTAGTCCCACACCGGCTGACCGCACTAAGGTTCGCTGCGTACCCAAGTTTCGAGCAGGCAAACTCCCTCATCCCTAGGCCAGTCTCCTCCGTGCATTGCCAGTCGGCAATCGGGGAATGCTATAGAATGATGACCAAATGGAGAAATGGTGACGGAATGATGTAGAAGCCTAATATGGGGAAAAAGGGAGAAACCTGGGAAAAACTCCGACTGCGACCTTGTCCGCTACATGTGTCAATATAGATGAAAATTATTAGTAAGTTTCAAATTCTAGTAGTTTTGTGGAACACAATCATAAAGCTTCAGTGATAATTTGTAAGTATGAAGTGATAAAGTACAACTATAGAAAACTCTTTTGTGGAATAGAAACTCTGGTATTTGTACTACTTACTAGAGAATTTAATTTTAATGTACAACACCATACCTTTGTGGGATAGCCCCCCAGGTATTCAGCTCAAGCGGGAATCGAATTCATACCCGAACGCAGTCTCTGATCAGTAAACGCGCTACCGCCCAAGCAACGCTGTTGGCTCTGAATATTTTTTCTGCTTATCATGAATAGCCTATATGAATTCTAGAAATAGACGATAGTCACTTACGATAGTATCGATAGTACTATCGACAATTGTTTCTACTGTTGAAAGTCCTATCGATAGTTACAATCAAAACTATCAATACTATCGATAGTCATTACAAACTTTTTTGTTAATTGGTTATAAAATGAATATAGACTATATCTGAATTTATGTCTAAACGCGTCCTGAACTATTAATTTAAGAAGTAATACATACTGAATTGTAGTCTAAGTTTCCCATTAAAATAAGCATTTCCACTTTGTTGGAATGCAGACGGTTTCGCCTTTCATTGATTAAGTTTTTAGTTTTGGACAGCAGTCTTTCCGAGGGAATTGAAGATCCTAGTGACAGTTTTTGACCAAATTACTTAGTTATGGGTGAATGGTGTACGATAAAAGAAAAGGATAAGTGGAAACAAAATACTGGATTTGCTTAGTTAAATATGAAAAATAATGATTGCGTGCCTGAAATTTGCGTAGTAGTAAGATAGCGATTTAATGTAAAAATTGTAAATGATAGTAATATTGAGTTTATAAATTATAATTGAGGATAACTATCTTCCATAATTTTGTTGATTAATGAAAGTAATGAAAACTGGTTCCAGCTAATCAGAAAGAGACAATCCAATGTCTCAACTGTCATTATATAGGGACTGTATCCTTCCCTGACCTACTCTGCTACCTATGCGATATATGTAGGACGCTTTCATTCTACCCATGTTTGCAAAATGAAGGAATCGTGTGAGTCGTTCGTTTACGATTCAGAACTATCAAAAGAATACTTGGAATCATTGACTGGGTTGAGTTCTGAACAAATCGTGAATGAATTGTTACAAAATTCGTAATGTCTGATTGAATCTCTGTGAAAAGAATCATGTTGTCCAGCTCCAGTTTGAAACCCTTATAATATTATTAACGATCTTCCAGTTTTTTGATAATATCGATAGTCGCCAGAGCTCTCGATAGTATTGGAAATAATTTGACTATCGATAGCTTCGATAGTTGAAGTCATAACTATGGATAGTACTATCGACTATCGTCCATCACTAGTGAATTCACGATGTTTTGAAGTTTAGCTGTACTGTGGAGCCAAGAAACGAGCTGTATAGGAAGCAGATCGCTGTTCGATACCATCCTCGTAACTTCAAAAACTAAGGGTTTACGGAAGGAACAAAAAGCTAATTTATTTTGACTCTGTTGGAGTACTTATTCTTACATTTTATGAGACTACTATTAATGATATTGACTAGCATACCTTCAGTTCATATATTAAATTTTTACTTCATTTTAGAAATAGGCCTACTGTGTTTACGAGGTTTTCGGACATATTTTTATTTTTTAATTGAAGTTACGAGATTTTCACGCTTGTATTTTAAACATGATTTTATTGAAAAGAAATAATCAAAACTACTTTATTTTAATATTGTGTATTTTACTATTGGACCGATGGCGGGCTTATGTGAGGGCGGCAATGAACCTCGGAGTTCCTTAAAAACCATAAGTAAGTATTTTACTGTTGTTGAATACAATTAACTATTCTGGTTTGCATCAAAACAATAATGAAAATAGTTTTATAAGAAATTTTAATAGTGATTACAATATTTAGATGTAACTTCAACCAAATTACTCATATTAAAAGCATATTAAAAGGAATGGTATGGAAATAAATTTTAGTAGGTTATTTTACGACGCTTTATCAACAGCTCAGGTTATTTAGCGTCTGAATGAGATGAAGGTGATAATGCCGGTGAAATGAGTCCGGGGTCCAGCACCGAAAGTTACCCAGCATTTGCTCATATTGGATTGAGGGAAAACCCCGGAAAAAAAACCTCAACCAGGTAACTTGTCCTAACCGGGAATCGAACCCGGGCCACCTGGTTTCGCGGCAAGACGTGCTAACAGTTACTCCACAGGTGTGGACGAAATAATTTTACAAAGACTTCTAATAATGATAATAACAATACCTAGGCCTAACTTGAATGAAATTATTCGTGTAGTAGAGCATCGTGAAAGGAATGATAATCCTTCTCCAAAGAGCATTTTACTGACTGAAGTGGTCATATTTTTCCTTCGATATCTTCAATCTTTCATTATAAAGTTGTCGAGTTGGTATACTGGTCTTCCTGTATATTCTAATTGGCAACTCGTGCCACTCGTGGAAGTACCTCAGCTTGAATTCAGTAGTGCCATTCGACTTATAACGAAGGCCATGGATATTCTGCACATCAGGATCACCTGGTTTCTTGCCTGGTCTAATTGAATTAAGACACCGTACATTTGAATAATCCTAGAAGAAATTTTTGAACAAATATTTAACCGAATAGGGTTCTGGAATGTGCCTGGCTTGTAAGTATAATTCGCTGGTACATTAATCTTCTTCTTTATATAATCTTCTCTATGGAGCAGTGCATAGAATCTGCTTCGATTTGTGTGTGTCCACGCTCTAAATATTTTTGTGCAATCGTCACAATTCTAGAAGAGCATTAGACAGTTTAGATTCTGGCTGCAACATTTGCCACTATAGAATATTATTTCATTATTATCTTGAAGGTCTTGGATTTATTCTTAAATGAAGTTCTTAAAGTTTGTTAGAAAACTTGCAAATTCATTCGAGCCAACAGTTCCTTCAGTCTCATTTCGCAAAAAAGCAAAATCCAGCTTTCGTTTTTAAATTGAATAGCATGAATCCCTTCTGCGATTTCAATAGTAGCAATAACGTTATGAATATTAAATGTGTCTAAATCACAAATATTACGATTTGGACCCATCTTAAAATCCCCTAAGTCATTCGCAAACACTGCTTTGGAGGGAGAGGGAACAGGACTAGCTGCATTAATAGGTAATTATAGTAGAGTAAGGTCCGAAAGTCTTGTCCCCCCCCCCTTATTTGTATGTTGATGTACAGTTACCCTGAAAAAGAATGAGACGATTCTTGGTCGTCGGAAGTTAAAGTTCTACAGCGCGGTTCACTCGATATCGACGTAGGGATACATAACATGACAGATAGTACAAGAATTGTTACAAGGACCACAACAAGGACAAGGACCAGAATAAGGATCACGAAGAAGACTGCCATTTAAGGCCAGGATTTCACAACATAGCTCGAGTCCCAAAATATCATTGCTTCACTGTACCGAATGGCAAATGCCTGCTAAGGGATCTACATTCTGGACTGCTGCTATCACTGTCTTGTCTCGGTAGCTCATATAGTAGCGTGCCGGTTCCATTGTATAACCGAAACGTCTCGTGTTCGATCCCACGTAAAACTTTTTTTTTATTGAGGTGTAATTAATTTGTTCAGAGTTCCTCGACTGTCTAATTTGTCGAAAAATATGGAATAATTTATGCCCAATTTCTGGGTCTTACAAGTGGGCTGAACCTCGTCAAAAAAAATAAATCTTAAATGGAAGTTAAAAGTATTCTTCCTCAAACAAAAATCATAAGAAACAAAAAGAGACCTGTTAACTTAAAATCTTGTCCACATGCCATCAGCTTCTATTACAGCTCTAAGTCGATCCGGCATGGATGTCACGAGATTGTGGAATAAGTTCTGATCCCCGGCGAGATCTTCCCAGGTGTCAACAACTTGATCCCACAATTCGTCTCGATTTCGAGGGCGTCGGTGGGCATAGGTGGCTATCCTTCTCTTTTTCAATTCCGCCCATAAATTTTCGATGACATTCAAATCAGGTGACTTCGGAGGCCAATTAATGATTTCGATCTCGGGTCTCCTTTGAAACCATCTTTGAATGCTTGCAGCATAGTGCACGGGATGGTTATCCTGCAGGAACAGCAATGTTCCTTCGGGAAAACGTTCTCGGGCGGAGGGAAGGAATATATTTTCCAGAATGTGCTCGTAAGTTTCCGCATTAAACCGGCCATCGATGCGTTCTATAACGCCAGGTCCATCGTAAGACATCCACCCCCAAAACGATATGCTAAAGCGCCCCGATCTTTCACGTCGGTGCACATAGCGCTGATCATGTCGGAGACCATCCTCACGATAGACACGGACAGGACCTTCGTAATCACTCGAGATGGTTGTTTCGTCGGAGAAAATTACATTTCTCCAATCGAAATCCACTCGATTGGTAGCGAAGGCAAGACGATCGACAGCTTGTGCTTCCCCCAATATTTCCATTTGCGCAGCCCTCCGGCTCCTAATACCGCGGTTCCTCAACCTGCTGATCACAGTCTGTGAAGAGCCGGGAAAGTTAGATGCTGCTCTTATTTCGTTAGCAGTCAGAAAGGGGTCCTGTCGAACTGTCTCGAATAAAAGAGCATCCTCTTCCAATGAAGAAATCCGCGGACGCCCAGGAATAGGGCGATTTTCGACCTCCCCAAAATTTTGGTAACGATGAACCCATCTCGCGGCTGTACTTCGAGGAACACCGACCAAACGGCCAGCAGATCTAGCCCCATATCCAGCCTCAACTAGAGCTATAACTCGCTGTCTCATGTCACGTCGGTTCGCCATTACGATGAGAAATGAGAGATGACGATAATACTTTAGTGTAGACAATGACTATTTAACATGATATAGAATTATTGAAATAAGAGGCATCTTGCATAGTAAGAGTTAATAAATCAACCCTAAATTAAATATCTAAATAACAGGATATAACAGGAAGTCCAACAGTTGCGAAACTAATCAAATTAAATCTAATTACATTAAGTAAACAAACCCCAAGTTATGACACCACATTGCTACAGCTAAATTGTATGTTATTAACATAAGCATTGAATAGGTCCGTGGTTGTGCGTTGGATGACAAAACCAAACATCGAAAGTTCGAATCTTGCCGAGGAATGTAACTTCTTGCTTTTTATAGTGTAAATCAGACTTATAACTACAATCATTCATATTTCTTACATTATTTATTAATATTTATAGCCAACATTGAATTTGTAAAGAAAAGACTTTAGAAATCTCATATGGAATTTGTGATCTGTAATGACATAAACATAGATTATCTCTTGGAACTTTTCCGTAAAAATAAATTAAATTCACTCCTTGAAACTGGAAACCTTATTCGTAGGGTCATTTTCCCATAGCATACAAGCTGAAGTAACACAGCCATTGATAAACGTTTTGTACACAGAATTAGACTGAATTCCTATTCGACAGAACCTATAATCAATGGCTTGTCTGACCATGATAAACAAATCCTGTGTGTTTCCAATGTCACTGAACAATTTCAAAATATTAATTTAAAAACTAAGAAAGGATCGTAATTGCTGTATCTAGTGATTATTTACATTTATGTCTACAAAATGAATCTTGGAAAAACATATATGATACTGGTACTACTGATATTAAGAGTAAATATATTGAATTTTTCACTTAATTTCATAATCACTTCAGTGGATGTTCTCCACTCAATGTTGTGAAAAAATTCAAAAGTTAAAACATGTAGATAACGCAGGGACTTCAAAATCTCATGTATTAAAAAGAAGAATCTATATGTAATGAGTTGCAATGTAATGATCTTCATGTTCTTAAATACTGCAAGAAGTACAGTGTAATTTATGAAAAATTATGAAAGAGGGAAATAGAATATATTTGAGTAGAAAAGTACAAAATTCAGATAATGCTATTAAACCTATTCGTAATATTATTAAATTTAAACTTGTAGATATCCTAAGAAAGAAAATATTTTTTCATTAAAACCAATGATTATAAAGTAGAGGATCCCAAATCTATTGCAAATTCTTTTAACGTATTATAGTATATAGTACAGAAATATTATTGACAACTGAAACATTCAAGATTTTGCAAAGGATACTGCAATAGGTTACTTAACAGATGTATTTAATAATTATTATTAATATATGTAATTAGTCAATAACTGCAACAGTGCTTATACATTCAATCATAACATGAATAAAATTGAATGCAAACACGTAGATAAAATAGTTAAAATTAACTGCAGGGGTGAGAATGAAATAATCCAAAGCCATACTTTTAACAAAAATTATTTTGTGCGAGTGCATTTCTTACACATATGGGAAAGCTATTAATAAATTATTGTAATAATTACTCAACAAATGACATAGCCTAAGGACTCTAAACCTTTGTAAAAGTTTGTCTATTATTATATATTTTTTTAATTTCATTTTAATTGTTAGTTTTTAATATATATGCATTTACATTGTATATATGTGTGTGTATAAATGCATTCATTAGATTAACGTTTATAATATTATAACTTGTAATTTTGTATTGTTTGCGATCATTAACACTTAATCTCAGGAATTTGTAAAACTATATTTCAACGTGACTTAGCTATTTCAACGTTATTTAGACAAAAAAAAATTGTTGTGTAGACTAAGAATCGAACTCGCACTCTTCTACACAACACGCAGAAGTCTTACCGTCTGAGCTATGGAAACGACATGAAAGCTTTCCTTTCTGTGCGGAGTGTCGATCTAGTCCATTGTCCATTGTCGATTTAACTACACGATTTATGTATATATTTATCTTTTATTTACGTAATATTATCATATTTTTTGCAGTTTTTTAATTGAATTTCGGAACGATGCTAGTAACAAACCAAATAGCCTGAATTTAAGTAACTCAATATTCGTTATCTTGTGTATCGGTGCTCTGGTCTCCGATCATACGCAGTGTCTTACATCTGAGACTTAGGAATATTCAATCGTCTCATCCTTTTCCAGGGAAACTGTACATCCATTTTGAACATGTCATAGCAGATGTGTGACAATGGTTGATACTTTACGTTTAAGCTTGTTTGGTTATCCAGAACATCAGTATGGGCACCATCATTATCGTGACACAAAATGATGAGGCGAAATTTTCCGCAGCAAAGGCAGTGTGATTTCCCTTTGGGAAATAATTAAGCAGCATGTCTCGAAACATCGATACCAGGCAACTGAAGATTTGAAGCGAGCTGTTAGAGAGGCATTCAGGGAAATCACGCCTTTGCTGCGGGAAATTTCAGAGGACATGGCGCCGCATCATTTTGTGCCGCGACAATGACGGTCCCATACTGATGTTCTGGATCACTAAACAAGCTGAAAAGTAAAGTATCAACCAAGTATCTGCTATGACATGTTCCAAATAGATGCACATAAATATATAAATAAGGGGATGTGACAAGACTTTCGGACCTTACTGTACAATGCCTTCTTGTAACGCTATTTTCAGAATTCTCTTAGCACGCGACATCCTAAATTAAAACAAAATGTATGTCGACTTCTGAAATAAACACTATGATTTTATTTCCAAATAAACACTGTGATTTGTGATTGTGTGTTTTGAAAGACAGAGGACATAGTAATATATTAAATTGTATTCTTAATAAATACGTGCCAAAATAAAATAACTACAAATTAATACTAAAAAATGTACTCACCTCTCTTGTAAAAAATGCTAGCCTGCACGGAAATAGTGAATGTCAACAATGAATGAAACTTTGAGTGAAAGGAAAATAATTAGAAAATTTTCTCTCTGAACTGTGCAACAGTTAGGCCAATTAAATTAATAAATATGTGAAATACCATTGGAGCAGGATGCGAGTAGTTTCAAATAACTAATCACATTCGTTTATTTGTATCCCGCCATGTAAGCAGCAATATCATAGCTGCCTAACGGTTTTACGAGTTTTCCACACACAGAAAATCTATGCAGGCGTTACGAGTTTGCCTTTTTTTTTTTTAATCATAAATGACTTAAGAATCAATCTACAGTTATGAAATTTACGTAGTCGATTAGTTGGTGTTTTTCAATATAGGGACATAAAAATCTAAAAATTGGAAGAAAAAAAGTGGAGTTACTAGATTTACTCATGAAGATAACGTGTTGTTGGTTTGTTGTCTCCAGTCTATGGTTAAATTTAAATTACGGGCCTACAATCTTTCAAGCATAATGTACGAATCACCCGGAATTATAGGTGATCGATCGCTTAACTTACCTGTTTAATATTATGTCTTCGGCCATTACTATTATTATTATTACCGTATTATTATTATTATTATTATTACCGTATTATTATTATTATTATTATTATTATTATTATTATTATTATTATTATTATTAATATCAACTATTAGGTTATTTATCCTCTATGAAATTGGTGACGCGACATGGTATTTGGTGAGATGCGGTCGATTCGCCGTAGATTACCTGACATTCGCCTTGCGGTTGGGGAAAATCTCGGAAAACCCCAACCAAGGAATTAACCCGGGCGGGAGTCGAACCTAAGCCCGAGCACAACTAC
>NC_091119.1:91585773-91710773 GCF_040183065.1 Periplaneta americana
TATCCCTCTACCTCTTTGTCCTTTCATCCAAGTGTCCGCTAGTATTACCTTTCTTTTATTAAATCTATCCGGCTATAATCTGTTAGGATTTTTAACATTTAATATTTTCCAATGAACTGAGAATTAGCCAATTTCATTAACTTCCAAACTGGGGAACCACTTGTCTTGAGATCGCGGGTCCTATAAGTTTGACAACTTCAAGTGAAACCCCGTAAAACACTTAATAAGTATTTAATGAATTTCAATCTTAAGGCATATAAACTTGCAAATGTTTATTTGCTATTTAATAACAATATATGAACGTTTTCGCCGTTTAGGGCATCTTCAGATATAACAAAACATATTATCTGGACCTATGATAACATATTATGCAAATAACAAGGAAAATAGAGAACAATATATGTGGTACATGAAATTCATGAGCTTTATGTAGATATAACATGAAACAGGATGAATATTGAGATAATCTTTGAATTTGAACTTAGACTGGACGAATATTTTATTTTATACATATAGCTCATGTTACAATTAATATACAATGTTTAAATTTTGTCAATGATGTTAATTTTAAATTTAAAATGATGATAATAAAATATTTAAAATAATCATGGCTGAAAGTTGTCGTAAGTTACAAGATAGTATGCGTAGTTAATGTTCTTGTGTTTTGTAATTATTTCGCTTAGAGAGGCCGTTGGCATTTGAATGAATGTTGTTTGACGCTGATGACTACTTTGCAATTGATATACAGTGATTAAATTAGTCAATGTTAAAATTTAATTTTATAATGAAGATAATAAAATATTTAGAGTAATCATGGCTGGGAATTGTCGTAAGTTCAAGATAGTTTTCGTAGTTGATGTTGTGTGTTTTGTAATTGTTTCACCTGAAAATAGAGATTAAGAGATAATAATAAATGCAAAATATAGACAAGTTATTATATAGAGACGCAGATAATTATTATTATAAGATTACTCGTTAAAAATGTTGTTTATGTTAAAGAATTACTGTTGGGTGTAATTAGTTGAGATATTGAATAAATGCTCGTTGATTGTGAATGTAGTGGAATGTACGATAAATTTCGTAATAGATAAGCCATGAGTTGGGTATGATTTTTAATCATTCATTGAAAATTAATAGAAAGATCAATATTATAATTCGTAATAATTAGATGAGCTATAATACCAAATATATGTAAAAGATTTTACGGCAGTAGTAATAATTATTATAAGATTACTTACTTAGAGGTCATTGACTTTGAAATGGCTACTCTGATGTTATGACATCCTATTACGTGTTCTCAGGTTTATTGAAGTATAAATGAAGAAGTTCTATAACTGAAAGAATATTAACTATTAATTTACTTTCAATTTTGATATGGGGATATAATTGTTTTAATGAATTTTGACGGCATTCGAATACTTACATTTGTGTGTACTGGTGTTGATGTGTTGGAGGTTTTAAGAGAACTGAAGCCTAGATAATCGTGTGTATTGAGGCATGTAACGGCGCAAGAATATGAAAGGAACTATTTGAATGGCGTATTAAGATCAATGTGAATAGGTCTGTTTTAAATTGCATACAGTGGATTCTTAAAGTTTAATAAATTTTCGTTGATTATATTTTGATCTTTATTATGGTAGTAGGCAATGAAGAATTCTTCTGCTGCATTTATGAATTTATTGTCATTGTATGTTTTTAGGATACTTAATGTGTTCTGGTGATGACCTAATTCATGTCCAGTATTAATTAAGTGTGTTGCATATTTTGATTTTTCTCTATTATTTTTGAAATCGTTGACATGTTCCTTATATCTTGTTTTTATATTGCGTTTAGTTTGGCCTATGTATTTCTTACTGCATGTGTGACATTTAAGCATATATATGCCTTTGCTATTTAATTTATCTATAGGATTTATTGTGTTAAGGATATTATTGTTTAACTTATTATTTGTTTTGAATGCTATGTTTATGTTTTCTTTATTAAAGAAGTTTTTTAATTTGTTAGATATGTATTTATTGTGAGTGTTGACCAAAATTTTGATTTATTATTGTTTGTTTTTGTTAAGGTAGTGTTTGTCTGTCGTTGTGTATTGTTTTCTTTTTTCCTAATTAATTTTCGAATAAGGGTTTTACTGTATCCGTTATCATTTGCAATGTCTAAAATTCTTTGTACTTGTTTTTATATTTATTTTTGGATAATGGTATTTGTGTTAATCTATTTATTAGGTAATTAAACATACTTTGTTTTTGGTTTTGGGGATGTATTGAATCTGCGGGTATACTATGTGTTGTGTGTGTTGGTTTTCTATAGATATCGTATTTCAATTCAAATTTATGTTTTATTATTTTTAAATCTAAAAATGGAATCGAGTAGTTTGTTTCATGTTCAACTGTAAATTTTAGATTTTTATGTAGTTTATTAAATGAATCAAGAATGGAATTGTCTATTGTAGTGTTGTCATAAATTATAATTGTATCATCTACATATCTATAGTAAGATTTAATGTTATGTTTATTTAGAATTTCATTGATTTTGTTGTCCTCTATGTTTTGTAAAAAGATTTCAGTAAGAGTTCCTGATAAGGGGTTGCCCATAGCTAGGCCAATATTTTGTTTATATATTTTCTGATTAAAGATGAAGTAATTTTGAGATGTAACTGTGTTTAACAATCGTGTTATTTGCTGAATTATATTTTCTGCTATTTGTAAATTTTGTAATTTTTCTTTAACGATAAGTATGGTTTCTTGAATTGGGATATTTCTATACAAATTCTCTATATCTAAAGACATCAATTTTGATTCATTGCTGATTTTTACTTTATTCAAATTGTCTATTAAATGCTTTGTATTTTTAATGGTGTATTGATTTTTTTAATTGTAATGTTTGTTTTAGCCATTTGTCTAAGAATTTACTTAATTTATAGTTCGGAGCGTTTATGTTATTAACTATGGGTCTCATTGTTAAATCTTTTTATGAGTTTTTGGTAATGTTCTAAGAGTGGGGATTGTTGGATTTTGGTTTATATATTTATGCCTATTTGAATTTGGAATAATATCCGGTATTAATTTTAATGTATCTTTTATTTGTTTTTGGTAATTATCTGTCGGATTGTATTGTATTTCTGTTATTTGATTATTATTTTAAAAATCAGTAGTTTTCTCGATATATTGGTCTTTCTTCATAATGACTATTGCATTATTTTTGTCAGCCTTAACATGTATAAGATTATTATCTTTCATTTTTTGGTTTAGGTTATTGATTTTACGTTTTTCTATTTTGGCTTTGTGAAACTGTTCTTTGCTTTTAGGATTTGTTTTATAATTTTTGATAATTTTAGCGGCGTTGTATCGTAAGTAATCTTTATTATCATGATTACTTACGATACAACGCCGCCCAACAGTAATTCTTTAACATAAACAACATTTTTAACGAGTAATCTTATAATAATAATTATTATCTGCGTCTCTAAATAATAACTTGTCTATATTTTGCATTTATTATTATCTCTTAATCTCTATTTTCAGGTGAAACAATTACAAAACACACAACATCAACTACGAAAACTATCTTGAACTTACGACAATTCCCAGCCATGATTACTCTAAATATTTTATTATCTTCATTATAAAATTAAATTTTAACATTGACTAATTTAATCACTGTATATCAATTGCAAAGTAGTCATCAGCGTCAAACAACATTCATTCAAATGCCAACGGCCTCTCTAAGCGAAATAATTACAAAACACAAGAACATTAACTACGCATACTATCTTGTAACTTACGACAACTTTCAGCCATGATTATTTTAAATATTTTATTATCATCATTTTAAATTTAAAATTAACATCATTGACAAAATTTAAACATTGTATATTAATTGTAACATGAGCTATATGTATAAAATAAAATATTCGTCCAGTCTAAGTTCAAATTCAAAGATTATCTCAATATTCATCCTGTTTCATGTTATATCTACATAAAGCTCACGAATTTCATGTACCACATATATTGTTCTCTATTTTCCTTGTTATTTGCATAATATGTTATCATAGGTCCAGATAATATGTTTTGTTATATCTGAAGATGCCCTAAACGGCGAAAACGTTCATATATTGTTATTAAATAGCAAATAAACATTTGCAAGTTTATATGCCTTAAGATTGAAATTCATTAAATACTTATTAATAATTTACCAGGCATATTGATATATTAAAATGAATTGTAAATTACCCGTAAAACACGCCAACTTATGGAATCTCTCTCTCTTTCTTTCTTCTCTCTCCCTCGCTCCTCGTCATTCAGTCACCAATCACCACGTAAATATCTGAGAGGGTGTGTGTGGGCATCGCGACCAATAGAAGAACCACTCTCCAGTATTACCACAATAACGGATTCTTCATTTTTGCCTCGACTGACGGCTACGAAGGTACCATTATGCTAGCATTGCAGGCAAATAGTCAACCTTTTAATGCTTTTGTTAGCAGGTTTGACAAACTGTGAGTGGACCTGCAAGTACATAGTGCATAGTGCTCTCTCCCTCCCCCCCCCCCCCGTGCTTTCTCACTTGCTCCTCCCCAAGACAGCCAGCGCTCACGTAGTAACTCGGTCAGGGTTCAGTTCGATTTGCCAATCTATACCTCTAGGGCAGTAGTTTCCACCACAACTGAAGAGCCTGTTCTGCCCGGCCTGTTGGTCCACGGGAAGTATCCCTCATACCAGTCACAAATGAGAGGCATTCTTCTATCCACCACCTGAGGACGTGACCTCTAGGGGTTACAGGCCTGCCGATTCTTACTCTTCAGTAATCCTTTCTTGCCCAACTCCCTCAAAATAAAAGTAATAGATCAGTTTGCGCTTATGATACACATCCCTTTCTCTTTACACTCACTACAAGAAAAGTGAAAGAAAAGGCACGAATGAGAAGACAAATTTAGAAATAGACGTGAAGGAGAAGAATATAAACGTAAAGAGAAGAGTATAACTAATAATTAATCAAAAGAGCAAGTGAAACAGAACGTGGAATAGTAGAGGCCGCAACTGCGAGGTGAAGAGATCTTAGTCGCTCAAACTATCTCGTAATCAAGACTCGCGACATGTGTGGGTGGTGTCTGTACTCCGGCAGCTGCAAACGCTTCCGAATCTCAGCTCTAAACTGTCTTCAAACGATGACAATAATAAGTCAACACATCCGCGTGAAAGCACTGTCGGAAATAATTTGGAATGTTGGAGCCACATGTTTACACTTCCTGCCTCTCCTAGCAACCGACTCGCACAACATTACACTCAGTGGATAACGAGACTGAATCCCATTGTCGAGAAATGTTGTGTAAAGCACATAAATTAAACATTTTGTAGTCCGTCTGTTAAGATTCTCTTTAACTGAAACGTTCCCGACGATACAACATCGTAATTCATCTATATTAGCGTTCCACAAATGTATAATTCTTCTTCTTATTCTTAATATTGTTGTTCTCCTTCTCTTTTTACTATTAAAATAACATTGCTATTTATTTTTCTTTTTCTTCTAATTCTGTTAAGACTAATGATTGTAATAACATTGCTATGTGTAGTACTACTATTAACCCTTCTGCTACCAAGAGGGGTAATAGGCTTATCCCACTGATGATTTATTCAATATTATTTTCTTTTTCTCCGCATTTCTTTTTGAAATTTCATGTATTTGTCAGTTATATGCCTACTAACAATTTGAATTAAGAATAATATAGGCCTAAATAATTAATATATATTATTTTAATGTACCGAAGTACATTTATGATATTTCCATGCAGATATTCTGCGTCATCATTTCTCCGTTCCATTACTCTTTCATCTAAATAATTAATCTACTTTCAGTTGTAATTCACATTACTTATGTGGAAGTTCTTCTTACTCCCCTTCGTATTCTGCGTCATGAAATTCCAGGAAATAAAATTCAATGCGTAGCTCAATTTTCTTCATTTCTAAAGTAGTCTGCTTCCAAATTATTTTATTTTGTGTTATTTATAACAATTTTTATGCTGTTATTTATATTTTCATGACTTTTCTTACCAATTTTTTATTTTTTATTTCTGTGTGTTATTGCTTTTATTAAAGTGATTTTGTTTTGAAATAATTATTAGTGGAGTCTCTTTTCGAGATTCTAATTGTAGTATAGGTGAACAACTAAAATTTGATATACAGATATTTTTATTTACTTATTTTTATAACTTCAAAATCCTTTTTTTTATTTTATTATAAATAAAGGTGTTTCAGATGCTCATGCTAGTGTATTTGGTGTTCTAATATTTAAATTTCAAGTATTAACTGAAATGATTTCCAATTTATATTATAGTACTGTGACTTTCATTGCTTGTAAATGTGTTTTCTACCATGTCAAAACTATAATTATAGCATTGAGCAGCTTGTATTGAAACGGCAGGGAGGCAAATTTAAATTTATCGTATATATTACCCCACCTGTAACATACCTAACTAATGTTCATTAATTTTGGTATACGTTTTCAATAAAGTGAAACATGACTTTTGAATCACCTTGTATTTTTTTAAATAGGATGATTATTTCATATTTTTACATTTTTTATAAGTCTATAGTCAATAATACATCAATTGTTTATGGCTATTCCAAATGCTTAACTGAGGTCGGTATATGATTTTGATGGGGGTAATTGTATTACCTCTTTTGGTAGCAATAAGTTGTGTAAAACCTTGGTAGCAGGAGGGTTAATTCTAGGCCTATACCTACTGTTTGTACTCCCGCTTGTTCTTTTATTTCTATTTTTAATTATTATATTTCAACTATTGTCTTTCTACTTTACAAATACTAAAACTACAACGTTAACTTCCAATCCTATTCACAATTGCACTTAAACTTACAAAGTAAAAATAAAACTACTTGAGATTTAACTTTTACTCCTACTTCGTATTTACTTCAAAAAGTAATTTGATATCTAGAGATCGACAGATGACACAGACGGAGGGGGCGTCAAAGCTAGAACATTAGTATACAGCCGACTTTTATTCAGTACAGTTCGCTTTAGTTATTGGCAAAGCATAACATATTAGAACAGTAAATTTTAATTTACAATTCGTAAGTAAATAAAAAATCGTTCATTGTCGTGCTCAATTTCTGCCGAAATATTCTAGCGTTTAACAATAATCTCATTGCTCAATTTAGTAAAAAAGTTAGAAAAACCGTCTCATTTTTAAACAAAATTCGCGTTATAACTGAAAAAAAAATCTCGATTACATAAGCTATAGTTTAGGACAGTGTCCCACGAAAACTGTAAGAAAGTTACCTCAGTTATCTCAACAACAGGTGTATTCAAGACATCAGCTTTGAAAATAAGATATTCCTAAAATTAAAGCCTTATGAGACAATATTCTTTCAAAAATTTAATGAAACGGACCGTGTGTATTCTATCTTATAGATATTCAGCGTGTATCTATAAATAAAGATGTGAAATGTGCATTATAGAGGATGGTTCAGAGTTCGTACACTTATTATAAGGTAAGCCAATAAATGAAACCTGTAATTCATTCTATAAGATTTTAATATTTTATTGCTGAAACTGACGCATTGAATTACAGCTAAGCGGGTTGTTACTGATGTGACTTTTCGAACGAAGCCATACTACTGTTTCTAGGTGCACATTCTTTACGGTACTTGTGCATCACAATATTACTTTAATTATCCCGTCTACTTCTGGTTTTATTTGTAGTTATATAATATAATGAAATTTGTACTACCTCTGATTGACGTTCTGGCTGATATGTAATATCAGGCAGTACATCTCACTTGAAGATATGCGTCAGAGGAGTTTGTAATATCTGAAGTTTGATTAGTGTAATATGTAGCTAGTCGACGTTGTATGCAATGGAGTGGGAAAGGAACTGGCCAACTTATCCTATTATCTCCTGGCTTAGTTTCCTCACGAGTGATGCTTTATTGGTATCACTTTTGAGGTTCAGACTTGTCATCGGACAGTTGACTGAACAACAATAATATTTCCAGTCTATTTTTGGTTCCATATTACTCCTAATTCTATTGCTACTCACTTTTCTTCCTCATTGCTGCTATTTGTTCTATTTATGCTTCTAGTTCTTTGTCTACATACAGTTTCACTTCGCACATATACAGGATGATTCAGGAGGAAAGGGTCAGAAGTTGAGGAGTGATATTATAGGTGATTCTAAAGGAAAACCATTATATAAATCTATGTGTTCTTAACAGTGGTTCCCGAGAAACAACTTTTTGAAAATAACGGTTATGAGTCTCCTTTTCTTTTTTCGCATTATTGCTCAGAATGATGCAGATGCAACCAAAACATTAGATTGTGCTATTGTTTTTGTCATGTTGGCCACTTGAATGTGCGCATTTGGATGTTGTTCCTTTGGCAACATAGGTTGATATACAGTACTTTCAACAAGATGGGACTCCTGCATATTTCAGCAGACCATAAATGAGACATCCTGGAAGTTGGATCGGTCGCGGTGGTGTCATTTCTTGGCCATCTGTGTCACCTGACCTTACACCATTGTGGGGTTGGCTAAAGAGCGAAATCTACAAGCGCGAGAAGTGCGACGAGTTATGTAAAAAGAAATGCACAATTATGCACAACATACAGGTAACGATCTCTCAATTTACTACCATCTGCACTGTTCCCGTTTCTCATGGTTTCGATTGGTTTTCTCTTAAACCGTTGAGAATAAGACACAACTTATGTTTATAGACATATTTTTTCCTTTAGAATCCTCCATACTATCTCCCCTCAACCTATGGTCCTTTCTTCATAAATCAACCTGTATTACTATTGCCTCGTCTTTTCCTTCTATTACAGCTTCTACTATATTTTAGATAATGATCTGGCACATTCTATTTCAGTATTTTGTTGTTCTTTTTTTTAGTTCGCTATTTAAGGACGCTGTATCAACCACTAGACTATTTAGCATCGGTGAGATTGGTGATAGCGAGATGGTATTTGGCGAGATGAGGCCGAAGATTCGCCATAGATTATCTGGCATTCACCTTACGGTTGGGGAAAATCTCGGAAAAAAACCCAACCAAGTAATCAGCCCAAGCGGGGATCGAACCCGCACCGGGCGCAACTTCAGATCGGCAGGCAAGCGTCTTAACCGACTGAGCCACGCCGGTGTTGTCAATTATGCTTATACCTTATTTATGCTTTTATTTATACATTTGCTTATAAAATTGCCTTTGCTTTGCTTTCAATATCTAAATCTATTTCTGCTGTTATTTTCAATTAATATTACTTCTGTCCCGCGCCGTGGCGTCGTGGTCTAAGGCATCCTGCCTAGGACTCGTGTTACGGAATGCGCATTGATTCGAGTCCTCATGGGGGAAGAAATTTTCTCATATTTTATAAGAAGCATATATTAGGAAGCGAGGAGATAAATAGTGTAACTACCAAGATCCAGTGCATGAGACCGGTGCCAACCCAGCATCCTGATGCACTTGGGGAGCTACGATAGGTAGCGAAAATCCAGTTTTGCAAACCAGCTATAACGGCTGGAGGGATCATCGTGCTAACCACACGATACCTCCATTCTGGTTGAATGATCGTCCACCTCTGCTTCGGCACGTGGACGTGAGGCCAGCAGCCGGCTGGTCGGTCTTGGCCCTTCATAGGCTGTAGCGCCATGGATTTACTTCTTTAGTATTACTTCAACTTCAATAACTTCATTTTTCTACATTTATTTAACTTGTACTCCGTATATTTCTCATTATACTTTCACTTTGCTCTGTTTCTGCCTTTATAGGACTAGCTATAGCTCAATCAACTGACGTCTTCTTGCTACATTAAATCGATTTGATTCTGGACAGTTACTGTAACTTGTTACGGTTGATCATCGTAGTGCAGGTTTCCTTGCAATGTTTAATTTACCTGCAGTTCTCCATGTTATCTCAACTCTTTATTTACAAAAGAGAACATGAAATAAATATTTATACTTACTTGAATTGTACGAAATAAATAATCAGTTACTAGTTCTCGCTTCTATCTACAACTAACATCTCTCTCAATCTAACTTAATGAGAATTTCTCCAATCGACAAAGATGATCAATCTCGTTTCAATAGGATTTCGTCTTGTAACATGATGGACCTTTCTTCTTCCTTCGCATTTTATCCTATTATCTACGCAGTAGCATGGCTTAACGATGTATTGCCACTTTGTATCCGCCTCGTGAAAGTCATTCCCGTTGCCTTCTTAGAAGTCGTCACGATTTTGACATTCATTCTGCAAATCTTATCGCTTACGTATCTTCTCAGACTAAAAACAAACGGCTTCATGTGAGAAAAAACTACCTGATCTATTTAGTTAAAAATTTAGTCCTCTTCAAAATAAACCTCTTCTGAGTTAACACAGTTCTATCAGGGGTGCTTTCAGGCGTTGATGTTCAGTCCACACTTGATACTTCAAATCTGTCTCTCACTATATTATTGGTTTGTAAATTTCAAATCGTAACGTTGGTACTAGTTCTTAGAATATGCATTTAATTTAATCTAATTGTTTATAAGGAATCCTCAGCTCCACTCTAGATAGCGTAAGTGACAACCTCCCTGCAATGGTTTTGTATATTTTCATTTTACTTCCGTATTGCTGAACTAGTTTCTTCAAATGAGAGTATTGTATAAGCAATTCCTGCTGCTTTGATAAATTAAGTCGAACCCATTGGATAATATATTTCCTGATTCAAGGCAATACGATCACTAAATTTGTAAAGCTCACTGCATTCAGTCTTTTTATGTCCTACTTGTACAGACTTTGGCTTCTTTCTTTGGAAATTACAAGTAACTTTCTTTATCTAGTGAAATATTTATGTCCGCTTTCCTTACAGAGATATTATATAAAAGTTGTTGAGTTTCAGTACGTAATACAGAGTAGACAACCTCTTCTCCTTACTCCAGTACTGTTGTTACAGTAAGTTTATATGTCAAAAATGAAATATTTTGTGAAGTTCCACAAGTTATTTGTTGATCTTGTCGGCATGATTAAATGTTTTTCATTCTTTTTTAAATTTTATAAATTAAATTTGTCGTAGTTGAACATGATACAGTAAATTTAATCTGTTCCAATAAAAAAAAAGGTTACAAAAATTTTACTCACTATATCATTGTAAGCTTTATTTTCCTACTAGTAGTTCAGCTATCTTAGTATGTTATGAATCGTTTTTAGATTATTTCCTTGAAAAATCATTGAAACGACTAACTAAATATAAGATCATTTATTATGCATTTTCTTAATAATTAATTGAAAACTTTCTTAATAAATCAAATAAAAACTGTCCTACTAATTCCCGAAATAGTGTCTGTTATAATTTAAACAGTTAAATTAAATTGAAAACTCCTAGAGTAAGACGTTCGAAATAAAAGTAAAAACGATAGGCTCAAATATTTTTCCCGAAATACGATGTTCGCCATCAAAATTTCATGCTTTAAATTGCATTTACAAAATTCATAGTTGGACATTCGAGATCATTTTTAATTTAAATAAATAAGTTGCATTTAAAAGACCAGAATAAGACTTTCGATGTAAATTAATATTTTAATGGTAGATTTAAATTTGTAATCCCAAAATAAGGCATTTGACATTAATTTCAATTTAAGTGGTTAAATTATATTTCTGACTCCGAAAGTAAGGCATTCGACATCACTTATAATCTGAATGGTTATACTACATTAAATAATCCTCAAAATAAGACATTTGATATTAATTATAATTCCAAGGGTTGCATTAGTTTTATAATCCTTACTAAGACATTCGATATAGTTTATTATTTCAAGGGCTAAATTAGATTTATAACCCTTGAACTAAGACAAACCTCTGGTTGAGGTTCTGACTGATATGTACATCTAATACCAACCAGTAGGCCTACATCTCGCTTGACGATATGTTTCAGAGGAAAAACTATTGTTTGTATGCATCTGAAGTATAATTAGTGTAAAATGTAGCTAATCGACGATGTATGCAATGGAGGGGGAAAGGAACTAGCCATCGTACCCCATTATCTCCTGGCCTAGTTGCCTCATGAGTGATGTCTTATTGGTGTCACTTGTGGGGTTCAGAAATGTCTTCGGACAGTTGACTAAAGAACAAGCAAAGCCATTTGAAATCATTTATAATTTCAAGCGTTAAATTAGATTTATAACCCTTAAACTAAGACGTTCGACATTTATTATTTCAAGAGTTAAATTAGATGAGACATTCAATATCACTTTTATAATTTAAAGGGATAAATTATATTTCTAATATTAAACTAAGACATTCGATATCATTTGTAATTTCTAGGGTTAAATTAGATTTAAAACCCTCAAACTAAGAGATCCTATATCATTTATAATTTCAAGCGCTAAATTAGATTTTAAAAGTTAAATTAGATTTATAAGCCTTAAACTAAAACATTCAATATCACTTATAATTTAAAGAGTTACATTATATTTATAACCCTTAAACTAGGACATCCCATATCATTTGTAATTTCAAGGGTTAAATTAGATTTATAACTCTCAAACTAAGAGAGCCTATATCATTTATAATTTCAAGAGCTAAATTATATTTATAATCCTCAAACTAAGACAATGGATGCAATTTCTTAGTTGAAGGGTTAAATTAGGCTTACATTCCCCAGATTAAATCTTTCGAGAGAATTAATAATTTGAAGGCTTAAATGTAGGTATGTTTTCCCCTAAATAAGAACTTCGGCTCATAATTTGAATGGTTAAATTGATTTATAACCTCGAAAGTAAAATATTCGATATCATTTATAATATTGCTTTATAACTTCAAAGTAATACATTCGAAATCATTAAAATGTTTAGGGTTAAATTAGATTTGTACCCGCCAAAGTAACACATTCAACATTATTTATAACTTTTAGGGCTAGATTAGATGTTAATTTTTGTCAACCCCACATAAGAAAACTAGTCCGATTGCAATGGTTATGTATACTATTTCTCTCCATTTATCGGCAATGTCAGTGTTACTGCAAAAGTTAAAATATAATATAGTCGTTTATAATTCGATTTTAAACATGTTCCTCTCTTGCCAAATTCAGAAATGTCCTTCAAATGTCAGTAACGCCTTCACATTGTAGAAAGCCATTCAACCCGATATCCCCCCGTACGTTTCATATTAATGATAAACGATAAAATAATAGAACAGGTATGACACTTCAATTTCCTAGGGCGCGACGTAAGTTATGAAAGAGAGAGAGATAGGCCTATACAATTAAAGTAAATAAATGTTAAGCAATTTGTAGCACAATCAACACAATTCTGAAAAGTAAGACCAGAAGAGAAACATTAATTAAATTTTACAAAGTTATGACCACACCGATTGTAACTTACAAAATTGAGTCAGGGGCTCTTACAAAGGAAGATATACAAAAAATAAATAGATAAAATAAAATCTGCAGAAATGAGGTTTTTAAGAAAACCAAAAAGCTGTACTTTAAGGGATCAGATATCAAATAGCAATATAAGAAATTAATTACAAATATATTCACTTAATAATGAAATACACGAAAACAAAGCAAAGACAAAAATGGATTCAACATATAGATATAATGGAAGAAAGTAAGATTATAAAACAAAATTTTGAACTATAAGTCAGCAGGTACGACGTCCTAGGAAAAGATGGCTGGATGAAACCGGAAGAGATGGCAAGCCTACTCCTTGAAATGAAGAAGAAGGAGAAGAAGAGGCAATTCAACCTCTAAGGAACGCTTCACTATGTATTCAGTGTTCTGCCCGGTGGAGATAAAACATAACAAGAAGTCACAGTTAAAAGTACAAATAATCTTTTATGTAGGCTTAATAATGGATATTTTATTGCAAAAGGGGATGAACTGCTGAACCGAAACAGGGTATCGAAAGTAAACTCTAATGCTGATGAATTTTATATTTAGACAATTATCGTCTTATGGGAGATTGAGAAGCTCGTAGAAAACGGGGCATGTAACTTTCACATGAATTTAGGATGAGTCGCGAAATTGATCCAGGTGTTTTTACGTTGATTGATATTGGTGTGATCAATGTTTGAAGACGTAACGCAAAGTTTTGAGACTTTGAAGCATTGAAATTGAATAATATAACGCTTAAGTATTCAGCAATTCATTCTGCAAACTACAATCCATTACTATAATGAGGTAGCGACCGAAAGACAGAGAGAGAGGGGCGCAGTTTGGAAGTTTGCAACTGCCACTTTAATAAAATTTCTGTAGAACTTCTCATTGTTCTACGAGTTTTGAAAGTTTTCATTACTCCACTCTGGTTACGACCGCCATAATTAGGTTCGAGAATTGTTATATTGCCATCCATTCGGACTGCGCAAATCCCGTAAGGACAGCTTCTGTCTGTAAATCATGTCTTTAAAACAACTCCTTTTTATGGAACTGCTCTGAATTCATCTTCAACAAGATTAGTTTCTTTATACAAAAACTGTAAAATTTTTATATCAGCGATTCAAGAGTGTCAAACACACTCTTAAAGATTTTATAAAACACTGCCAAGAAATTGATATGAATTACGTGTACAGTGAAGTTAAACTTAAGTAAGATTCGAATTTTTTTAGTTGAAAAAAATTATATTTCTTAAAGATATTAAGTAGTATACTTCAAACTGAAAAAAAATGCAGGCATATACCAAACGCGAGTACAATTCGCTTAAAGTCATATAGGCGACAGTATCTTACTATATTTCACTTAATCCAGAGAAGGTAAAAGTACAGTAAATTTCAACTTACCACTATCGTTTATTGAAATAAAATTATCTGCCTTGTTTGCGTTTGCCTTATGTTATTCTAAAGGAGTATACATACCTAGGGCAACAAATTTCCTTCAAGCATAGAATGGACAAGGAAATAAAAAGAAGAACTCTCTAACTTGGAAAGCATTCTGGATCCTTTATTTTATACTACTAAACAAAACACTAAGCACGAGAATCAAATTTGAAGCACTGGACACTTGTGTATACTCAGTATTAATTTATGGATGCCAAACATGGTCAATAAGAGAAAAACAGAAGAACTCGAAACGAAAAGTGCAACGCAAAATCCTAGGTGTATCTATGAGAGATGGAATGTCAAATGTGACGCTGCACCATGTCATCAACAGCGGACATCACACAACTAGTCATCAGAAAAAAATGGAGACGGGGAAGCCACGTCGCAAGACTGAGGGATGACAGATGGACTTACAAGACTTGCAGCCAACGGCTTCAGGACAGATCTCGGCGCACATGGGCGGACTTCTTCAAGAACCGAGCAAGCCAACAGTGTCTCGAGTAGCAATGGGAAGAAGTGAATGGAAACACCTCGAGAGTCATCTGAACAGTGCGTGAGAAATAAAACTCTACAAAGACAATCAGACATTACCATGAACTAAAAACTCACTACAAAAATAAAGTTCAATATTTAATCAAGTATAACTTCTAACGTGGATTAGCTCACCGCGGTAGAATAGTTTGAGCTTTCTTTCAAGCAGGATGCCTTTGCCCTTCATGGGATACAATAGGCTATTTTTATCTTTATCTTTTATATTCTTCTGGGCAGTACACTTCTGCCATGCCTACCACATGACGATGACAATAAATGACGATGAAAAAAATGGGAGGAAGAAAAATTAAAAGGTAGGCTATAATTAGAAAGCAACAATTAAAAATAAAAGAATTGCCGAATTGTTCCTGCGTGGCTGGCAGGTGCTCTAGGAATAGGAATGAATGATTTTCAGTCAATTAGTCCACTGAGAAATGTCCATTGCAAAAGTTCACTACCATTAACGTCCAGTATAAAAATGTCCACTGGTATTAAATGTGCAGTATAAAAATATTCACAGTCATTAAATGATCATTATTTTAAATGTTCACTGACACTAAATGTCCAGCATAAAAATGTCAATTACTATTTAATTTTCATTATCTTAAATGTCCGCAGACATTAAATGTCCGGTACCTAAAATGTTCAAAGTGGCTATTATCAAAAATATCCCCAGTTTTTAGATGTATGGTAGGTATTATGAATGTCCAGAGCAAATTATTAAATGCAAATTGATAATTTAACCTGGTGTCGTCATTTATCTTCATATGATATAAGAGAGCCTTCAGGTATTGTTTCACATTATTGTTGTTCTTATATTGATTGTATCGATGTATAATATACGCAATTCGCCTTTGATTTGTAATATACTTCCTGTTTACCAGGTGTCTTACGTTTATGTGACCATTGTAAATTTAGATTATGGTAGTCTCTGTCCTATGATCATTTCGCAACCTTTCTGATTAAATCATTTTTCTTCTCACGCAAGTTGGCTGGAACTTCTCCATTTCTTAAGCCAACAGTAATTTCTGGTATCGGTACTTACAGCACTGCATGGATTTTTATGGGGTCGGTTTACTAGTCTTTCACGTATAATACTTCTTACTTTTTAGCTTCGATTGCAGCAGTTTTAGCCTCACATGTATGATCTCTGACACTATCTTTCTCAATGACGATATGATGTAGGTTGCATTTTGTTACTCAACGAAATTTACACACTTGTTTTTCGGAGAACCACCAGTACATTTTGTTACCTTTTAGGGGTTCGAGTGAAAATGATACAAGAAGCAACTATTATTGACTAAAATATTATTTCCCTTCTGAAAATAAATCGCATTGGCTACAATGAAAGAAAGTTACCCCTAGAAATTTTAATTTCCTTGGAAACACACTGAGTTATCAAACACAACAAAGCCATATGGCTATTATTCAACAATTTTCTTCTTGTAGTATTCATTATATTTGGGGCTTTCTTAGGGAAGCCGTAAGTGCGAACTCCGTTTCATCCAACCAAAAACACTCAGAAGAAGAAACCATAAAATGCATTCTGTGCATTGAAGATTTTTATGAGGACTGGATTTAATGCAAGTACAGCAATGGTTTGGCTAATGTTGATTCAACAGATCTTTTCTATCATTGTGACATTTGTAAAGCCTTCTCTAAATTACTTTTTGTGTTTTTACATAACTTAGGTATGTAATAAAATTACTTGTCCGGTGCTACCCGCCGCTTTCACAGATATCTATAAAATATTGTTCGAACATTTACATATTTTTACTAATACATTGTATATTGTTTTCTAAACACAATTCAGAATTAAAGTCAACATACTTATGTTCACTGTGTATCTTACTAGTACTTTTAAAAGTAACTTTGCGAGTTAAGGTACGGTCACACGTCGCTACTTTTGCTGCGCAACTTTTGTACTGCAGCTGCAGAAGTTGCGAGTCGTGTTCACACGTAAGCCAAAAGTAACGCGCTGCACGCTACTTTTCGTGCTGCGCAACCCGAGTGCAACAAAAGTTGCAACTGGAGGTTGCGAGTCTGTTCACACACAAGGCGCTACTTTTGCAGCCGCAGTCATGCTGCAGGTTTCCATCTCCGTGTTGACTTCTCAATATACATTTTGTGGTTATGTTCGCATTATTAATAAACTCATGCGAAAGCTTACTTATCTATTATTTGATTTTCTGTCCTAACTAGTATTCAGAAATTGGCATTATTTTTACTATAAAGTTTTTAAAAACGCCTATATACTTAAATGATAACCAATAGCATATTCACGTAATCAATGTTGGCAACCCTCCTGTTTGAAACTACGCTACAGAAAATTAAAAAAGTGAATTATATCGTCAGCAAATATACTCAGACTGTGTTGTGCATTTAATAACTGTTACAAATAATTTACTTTCATCGCATCTAACATTAAAATACATCCAAACAATAGCCTAAAAGTATCATTGGCACATATGGGTGGCAACACTGGTCGCAACCGCAGCAAAAGTTTCAACAAAACCGATATCAAAAATGCTGCGCCTGCAACCCTGACAACCCTGTTCACACGTCGCTACTTTTAAACTACGCGCAGCATGAAAAAGTAGCGAGCAGCAGGTTCGGCAGTCGCTACTTTTCGGGTTGCACCGTTGTTCACACGTCGCAGTACGAGAGTTGGCAGTTTTTTGTACTACATCGCTGCAAAAGTAGCGACGTGTGACTGTACCTTTACAGTGAGTTAAATGCGGGAGTTTGCGTGGCGGACTTTTGTATGCAGAATGACAACATTTTTTCTGTTATAACTGCGAATTCTTATGGAAATCATCGCTCTGATTCCAAATTTGTGTTCAAAATATTTCCATTGTTTAAGATTTAAAATTTTACGTCTTCCTGTAAAATAAATACACCGTGTCCCGCTTAGAGGGATCGAGAAATAAGTGCTAATTTAAAGTATATAAATAATGGTTTTATAGCATACCTTCGTGCACAACTTGATGTATAAATTCTCCGAGTTTCGGAGAATGGTCAGTGCAACTTGATGTGTGCGCCTCGAGCTACCCTGAAGACATCGAAAACGTACTCAACCTTCTGCCAAGTTTTCCATAACATTTGTGGATGATTAGCGCAGCTTTATTTATAATGCGTAGTCTGAATTTTTCCAAAGTGTCAACTGTACCACGTTGGTACACAACATTCGTCATAAAGCCCCAGAAAGAGGGGCGTCAAGTTGGGTGACCTAGGTGGCCAGGCAAGGGTTCTCCTTGTTGCTGAAAAACCGATCCTGGGGGAGTTCATGAACAACAAAAGTTCTGCACACGTCCACATACACATTCCCTTTGATTGTCGCCTCGATGAAAGAGAATGGTCCAATGACGGAATGTGTGCTACTGAATGGCGCCAGGCTTGTTTCCACGATAAACGTTAGTGCGCAAGCGCATGAACACGCAACTGTTTTGAAACCATTGGTGCATAAATTTGGACAGCTTCTGCATCTTGTCAGATGTGAATCAAAACAATATCTTCCTCTTATTTGAAATGGTGAGCATTCATTTCTCGATCTTTCTAAGCGGGACACGGTGTAGGCCTACTGATTTATGCTTATGTGTCTGGGACTACCCGATCTTCTCCTACATAGACGTTTCTATTGAATTATTTTCAGTTATGTGAAACAGTTATGTTCTGAGATATTTCGAATAAATTATATAATAATACAGACCTCTTTTTCCACTCCACATTTAGTTTACATGAGTTTTAATTGTCATTACTCAGATATAACATGAACAATTTTTATATTTGAAGTTTTAAACAAACAAATAAATATACTAATGCATTTCTATGTGATACCTACAACATATATTTCTGAGAGCTAAATAACATAATATTAATGTTTCATAATACGATACTAGTAGCTGAAATAGTCTCTTGTAGTAAAGCAGCGGAGAGGCGGACTTTTCCAAATATAAAAAAACACCGATGTGTGTGACAACATCTCATTTTTTCATGGAATTTCATTCAGCGCGACATGGTACAGTGCTTGCTTGAATTTAGTCACTAATTAGCCTGCCGTATCATCGACCAGATTTTGCTAATAAGAGGACTTTGATTCAAGTGCACATATAGAAGCGGGCTGTTCAGGAAGTGAACCAGGATAGTGAATGCATGATTTTCATAGGTCTTGCAGTCATACGGATGTGGCAAAACTGCGATTCGAATTTTTTACAGACGGGTTTGTCTGAATACTGCAAATGGGAAATTCGGCCGGAATGACGTTTTGTGTAAGCACTCTCATATTAAAAACAATTAACAACAAATACAGTTCAGTGAAACAGACCTCATTCCGAATTTAGTAAGTAGGGGAGAGGGAGGCAGGTTGCTTAAAATTTTGTTTCATTTTTTTTTTTCGTAATTTGTATAGCATTTTATGAAATCCTCAAAGATGACCGTTCTACTTGGTTCTGTGGCTATGTGGAGAGATATTTGAATTTAGATTTCACCACGATTTAAATTTGAAATTTTATATTATTTTGAAACGTGCAGATTGTGTCAACTTACCCCGCCCTAGAGGCAGATTGACGCGTGGTATGGGCTAAATTGCCTACACGTTAAATAAAGGCAAACTGCATATAAGACTAGATTTTTTTAAATTTAAAATTTATTTCTTTATACAGGCGAATGGTTCAATATGATGAACGCACTTAAATATATACCCATGGAGTTAAACGCTCAAGTAAAAGAAGAACTGAATCCTAGAAAAGCAAGGTAGAAAAATTAATTTTAAACTTGTAAATGACTACATATCAAATTGTCTTATTAAAAATATCTGAGAAGGAGTTTATGCATACAAAGTTTCTGTTTCCATCTGAAAAATTTTTATCTACCATAACTTACATTCCATGCACTGTCACCTGATGCACATTCTGAATAAGATTTAACACATTACAAGCAATATGTCTCTCTGTCTTGTTCGTTACTTTCTCTTCTTGCATTATTCTTTGTCCTTCGACTGATCTTAAGATTCCTTTTCTCATTACTAAAGTCTCCTCTTGTATTTTTGCTGAACAAATTCATTATCCTTTTTCGATATCTTCTCCTCAAGTGCTTTCTTAACTGGAGAGTCAGTAAATATCGCAGTTGATAATTTTCCCCTTATGTCCTCATCCGTAGCTTACCTACAATACCGAGTGAGGGTCTCGAATTGGATATTAAAATCCTTGGCCCCTTGGCCGCATTTTTGTTTTCTAACTTTACAGCACTGACAGCTCGTAACATCATATTGTCAGTAGAAGTAGTTGCTCTATTAGTTTTTTAAAGCCCTCATTTTCTCATTCACTGCAATGAACATATGTGTTTTATACTTACAATCATTTAAATTGAACTTATATAATAACAAATTGTATGAATAAGTAAATTATGTATTGTATAATTTATATAATCATTTAAAGTAACACAGCGAGGTAGGTTAAGCACCGTGCTAATCTGACCCCTATCAACTATGCCAACTTGCCTCTCGTGTAGATATTTGATTTGTGTTAAAATGACGAATTAGAGTAATGAATGATCGAAATGAAATTAACACGAAACAGAGTCAATTGATTGCACTTTCCAACGATGTATTTAAAGTTCACCTAATATTACATATGTATCTTGTAAAAAATAATCACGACATGGTGAAAATTTACTTATCTTACTGCAAAAACAACTTTATGGCTTCCTTCTTCTACCGCTTGCCACAAAAGTCCGACGCTTCCATGGAGCATGCTTTATAAAGTAGGGATCATATTGTCTGCGTGGTGCTGCAATCCATCGCATAAACACCGAAATACAACTTGTGTGCCAACGTGTCTCTGTGGCCAACCTGCCTCCATCTTTCCTACTCAGCTTAGAATCTGATATGATACAACATTTCCGGTCGACCCATAGAATCTTTGTTCTGATAAAAATAATTAACACTTTTTCAATTTTATTGATGGTGATGATGACGACGACGACGATGATGGTGATGATGAGGATGATGATGATGATGATGATGTAGGATAAAGAAGAAGTGTAAGAATTTCAATACACGAAACGAAATTATCCAGAGAAAACTCCTCTGAATGGCGTTTTTGAATAGCGTTAATTTTAACTTATATTTTATTTACAATGAAACAATTTTAAATTAAGTTTTTGTTTCGGACGTTCAGGTTCTTTTAGTAATGTTAGAGCAGCGTTTCTCAAAGTGTATTCTGCGGAATCCGAGGAGATTCCACGAGCAAATCCTAGGGGTTCAGCGGTTTCAAGAGACTCGCCAATTTTATTTCCTATTTGAAGAATACTATAAAATGTACACAAAAATGACGATAATATGAACAAATAAGAGCATCACATTTCATCAATAATTTAATTATAATACAGTGAAACCTCTCTATAACGGACACCATAGGGACTGCAAAAAGTGTCCGTTATGGAGAGGTGTCCGCATAAGAGAGGTTTTTAAGAAAAAAGCTTTCATAATATAAAACTATTATAGTAAGGAAATTATCAATTTACTCTTATATAAAACTATTGAATTGAATGCTGAAATCAAAATTGTAATGCATGCTCTATTAAGTTTATAGTAATTATTATACACTAGTATTGTACTCACATGAAAAACAGGAATTCCAGCTTCTATATACATTTAACACATAAACGCATCGGCACATAGACTGATAACATTTAAAACACAATACAGTATTTCACATTCACTTCTTAAAAAAAAAAAAACTTGCAATGTTTGTTTATTTTGATACATTTTGGTTTCACAGTAATGCTCTCATTATGTATGATTAAGTCTTGTACCGTTCTCAATCCGTTTTCGTCTTCCTTTGCACTGTAGAACTGCTTTAACCGCGTAACACAATCCAGCGCTTCACTATATGACATTATTGGTGGAACATCACTGTTGTTGACAATTTCTACATCACCACCAATATCATCGTCGTCATCACTGTCATGGTTGTCATCGTCACCATTTTCAGTTTCCTGAATGGACTGAAGGATCATTCTTGCATCTTCACTAGAACATTCGGTTAGAATATCCTGATCGATACAAACATAATCATTCACACCGATGGTGTATCCTGCACTATTTATGAGGTTCTGTGTGGTGTTCATTTCGTCAGAAATATCTGACTCCACATTCATTTCACCATTACCAGCAGTGAAACCAGCTTTCCGAAAGCAACCCTGAATTGTTGTTGTTGAAACTTGTTTCCATGCTTTTGTTATCCAACAAATTGCTTGTAAAACATTCAGTTCTTTCGTAAGACTTTGCAGTGACGTTCCATCTTCATCAAGTCTTGAAACAATGTGCTTCAATACTAACTGTCTGTATTTCACTTTAAAGTTTTGGATCACTCCTTGGTCTAATGGTTGAGAGAGGGATGAAAAACATGACCTTGACATTGTTCAATTTGATGTCTGGATGTGAAGTGGCGTTATCCAGAAACAGCAACACTTTTCTATTTTGACGCATCATTTTCCTGTCCAGTTGTTCCAGCCATTCCGTCATTGTCTCTCTCGTCATCCATGCTTTTCTGTTCGCTTTCCAATCTACGCCGAACTTCGTTACATCCATGTTCTTAAAACAACGTGGTTTTAACGACTTGCCTATGACGAGGGGTTTCTCACGTTCTCCGCTAATACTTGCGCATAAGAGTACGGTTAGTCGTTCCTTAGCCACTTTACCTCCAGCACAGGATTGTCCTTTGAAACACAAAGTTTTATCGGGTAAAGGAAGAAAGAACAACCCTGTCTCATCAGCATTAAAAATGTTCTCAGGAGAATAACCACTGATAAGTGAAGGCAACTTTTCCTCCCAGTTCGTAACAGTCTCCATATCAACACTAGAAGATTCTCCACAAAAAAAACTGAATTTAATGTCATAACGCTTTCTAAATTTTTCAAGCCAGCTATTCGAAGCTTTGAATTCGGAATCACCCAATTCAGCTGCGAATTCTAACGCTTTAGCTTGAATCATTGGTCCCGATACAGGAACATTTTGGCTTCTGATTCTGCTGGACCACTCTATGACAGCCTTGTTAATAAGGGCACCACTCCCACTTTGAAACTGTCGGATGCGCTGCTCATTACCATTAAGGTGCCAATCCCTGAGAAGCTTGTCTTGTTTCGTCACAATTTCTGCTGCCTGTGTTTTCCCTATCTTGAACACTTCCGATAGTTTTCTTACTCCGCACTTTTCACGCCTATGATAGTCGATCATGTCTACCTTTTCTTTTAAAGTCAAAGATTTATGCGGAGCCATCACAAACACGTGCTTGCCAGTTCGTTTGTTGTTGCAGACTATAAATACCGAGGCAAGGGATTTTTCAACCACTAGTGTGACCTTGGCACACTTTGTTTATTCCTATTAAGATCGGTTTTCACCAACCCTACAAGAAAAAGAGAGTCAAATATTTTTGTCTCTCTTTACTAGAAAAATACGATCCCTCTGTCAAGTTACTGTATTCCTCACACATAATAGCAGTCGGTCCCGTTAGGTTTGCGGACTGTGAGAGGGGTGAGAGTCAAACCTCCCGAGAAGCCTGAGTGAAAGTACTGTGGTACAGGCTGCTTAAAAAATACGTTTACGCATAATACGTTATGTTCCCATGTACATTTATTCCAATATTTTTGTAAGCAGTGTCCGTTAAGAGAGGTTTTGATCGTCATTTTTGGTACATATTTTGTGTCCGTGTCCGTAATAGAAAGTGTCCTTCTTAAAGAGGTTAATTAATGTGGAGTTTTGATATATTGACCTACGGACCGATAAAATCGTCCGTTAAGAAGAAGTGTTCGCTATAAGGAGGTGTCCGTTTAGGGAGGTTTCACTGTAGTATGAATAATAACAGTCATTATTACTACTACTATTACCACTAAACTTCCGAAACGGAATCGATCGATGTATACGTCCATTTTCTTTTAGGAAACTATTAAATCATTCACATAACTTCTCGTATTTCCGCCTTGCTGTTTTTAGAAATGCGAATTTTCTAGTTGCATATGCAATACATCGTCAGCAAATTGAAACGAAAGAATCATTACCATTATTTTATATTCAAGGATTGATATACATATACATTCTTCTTTTGTGACCTCACTTCTATTAGAATTTCTAACCAACAATAAACCCTCGAAATTGGTGGTATGGGATAACGATCGTAGACGCAGATACTATTATTAGAAACACATACACTACAAGAAAAACATTCTCTGAGAATTTTTTTTTCTTTTTCTTGAAGTTCCAGTACACTGTTGCTCTATTTTCACTGCGTCACAGCCGTCTTCTTGTGTGGGTGATGTTTACGTAACAGCTATTCTAATGTGCATGCAAAACACTTCTATTAGTGCATGTAGATAAAGTGTTTTGAATATTCATCTCGGCTGAAAATGTGGAATTAGATTTATAATGTGACATCTACTTAGTAATGACACATTGCTTGACATATGAATATAAAGATGAGCCTATTTATTTGCGCTAAAGAAAGACTAATTTGGATTCTACTGACAGATCGATGTCATTTAGCTTCAGGATATTTTATAATTCTTCAGATGCGGTATATAGATGTGGTATGATTTTGTACGTGCGTTAAATGAAAGGGGAAAACCAGCGCTTTTAAGAAGCTCGTATATTTCTGATTTTCATCTTCCAGAGAATTCACAAGGATTAATAAATATGCGGTGTGCTTAATTGTCTAATGTTCAATCTGCTGCGATTTATAACGAATATTTCCAGTGCCGGATTTAGGCTTAGGCGATGAAGGCAGTTGCCTATGTAGGAAATATCCAGGGGGCGGCATTTTCTCTCTCTCTCTTATTTTCTTTCCTTTTTTTCTATTTTCGTTTTACAGTGAAATTTGTTTTTAAAACACTTGTTGGTAAATCTTTTCTGAAGTTTGTTCTTGAACACCTTGTGGAAGTCAGGAACTCTAATTGTCACGGTCTCGGCGAGAGTAAAGGGAAAGTGTGCAGCTATACAGGGTGAGTTTTAAGTCCACCGACAAACTTCAGGGGGTAATTCCTGACTGAAAATGGAGCACAAAACTTCATATCACCTTGTGTTCGGAAATGCATAGTTTCCACGGTAGATGGCACTGAAGAACGACATCAAACAAAGAGCCATGTCGCATAGTACATGGCTTGAATCCCATCCATGTCACAACAGATGTTCAAAGTGGCCTCCATGGAATACAATGCACGCGTTTAAACGTCGCATCATGGATTCCCTCATACGTTAGAATGTTTCGGCCTGAGTTCGAATAGCGTCACAGGCTACATGGACACGCTGTTCAAGGATCTCAACATCGGGAACAGACTCACCATACACAATGACTTTCAGATGTCTCACAAGTAAAAATCCCGGGGTTTAAGTCCGGTGATCGATCAGGCCATGCAACAGGCCGCTCTGCACGTTCGTCTGTCTCAAAGGATCCATGCTAACACAAACTCCGAAAAAATGGCTGATGTGGGTGGTGCTGTCTGTCAGGGTATGTGGCCCGGTACATCCATGCTGCCTCTCGACCGTTTCCATCTGCTTGACCATACACGAACACCATCTCGGCTTGTTCCTGGAATGAATACCGGACCATTGTGCTTCTACGTTGCTTAAATCACACTATCTGCAAGGCACAAAACGCACACTGCAAGTTATGAGAGAATGTCGTCAGTGCCATCTACCATGGAAACTATGCATTTCCGGACACAAGCTGATATGAACTTTTGTACTTCATTTTCAGTCAGAAATCACCCCCTGAAGTTTGTCGGTGGACTTAAAACTCACTCTGGATAATTATATTGTAGGGTATCACGTTATTATACTATGAAACTGCTTAAATTTAACTGCTTTCATAAACAAAAATACATTGTTAAAAATCAGATTGGACGTGTGTTTATCATTTATCGCTGTGAATAGTAACCACAACTCTCATTTACAAATCCAATATAATATAACGTCAAAAATACTATTTAATTATTTCCGAGCATGGTCACTATACATGTAATTCGATATAAAAGATTTATTCCGCAAAGTGTTGGAGGTTTATTTTTCAACTTTTCCTATCCAAGTAAGAAATACTGGTAATGATAAAATTATACCATCAACAAAACCAATACTTAAAAATAAACCACAGCCTTACTTTCACAAATCAATTTTGTTTCAACACAGTAAGTTTGAATATGTTTCTTTGCATCGAGTCTGATGTGCTTGGTCAGATCGACTGTAGTACATCAACAATGCTTTCTCTGTGAAGAAAGGCGAAGGAAATGTTTATAATTCATATAAGATGGATGTATTTTGATTCCAGTATAATTTATTGTTTTCTGAATTGTAACATTTCATTTAAACTAAACATGACCAGTATAATAAATAAATTTAGCCTGCTAGATCCCGTAAGGGCAAGGCCGCCTGATTGACAGGGCTTGGCTCAGTAGACTTCACTCGTTAGGTGAGCTGGTCCTAAGGAGGATATCATCGAACTTGGCTGCACTTCTTCGTTTCTATGTACACAATCTAAACACTATATACACTTGTAAGTTCCCTATTCGCACCACACTACACACTGAGGACTGTTACTTCTAGATATCTCCATAGCTGTCTGTCTCTTGCTCTGCTCGTCCATTGTGCTCCTGCTTTCTTCTTGAAGAAATCGGCCCATCTATCGTCTGGCGTCCCACTCTTCTTCTGCCAAACCTGGGATCTCACAATGTGAGTCTATGCGTCCATCTTCTGTGGTCCATCCTTACCACGTGCCCTCCCCATTTCCACTTTAGGCTTTCGGCGGTGTTTAGGACGTCTTTCATGCCGGTATGGTTGCGAAGCTCCTCGTTCCTTACTTTGTTCCTTTGATTTTGCTTTCCATACTGGGTTGGCAGGTTTGAAGCATACGCCTATGTTTTGATATTAGGGACCAGGTTTGGCATCCATACAGTAGGACTGGTAATATACATTTTTCCAGGGTCTCAACATTTAAGCTTAGCTTCGAGCGTATTCCGAATCTCAGCGCTGAGCAATCTGATGGCATCACGGTGTTCCGAATTTCACCGATGGCATGACTGATGCTCCACCGGTGTCGCACCGGTGCCATCAGCTTGCAGAGGTGGTGGCAGTCTCCATCAGCCGCCATCATTGAATCTAATTGGTTCTTGTATAGGGCGGGAATTAGCAGACGAATGCCATTGTGCACTGTTGTGTCATGGCGGTGTGTTCTGCTTTAGTTCTGCTGTATTGTTTGTAATGAGCACAACGTAAAGCAATATGCTAATGGCTTATGAGCGAACATGTCAACGGACCAGTTATTACTACCGGTTCAAGAAATAAATTGTTTATGCTCTCTTTTCTTTGAACGGGATGGCAGTACGGAAATTTCGAAAAATTTTGCTAGCGTAGCACAGACAACAACTTATACAGTCGCCATGACAGCCATCGATCCTTCCAGCAGTTTTGTTCCTATTTCGCTGCAGCGTGACGTCATTGTTGTCCACTGGTCCGGTGAGATTCGGAATACGCTGTTCTGGAATTTGTCTCTAAGTATGAACTTTAGAGACCAGAACTTCTTCCATGCCATGCTGATTCGTCTCTTTATTTCCTTCTCTGAATTGCTGGAGAAGGACAGGTTCTGGCCCAGGTAGATATAATCTTCCATATATTCTAGTTGCTCGCCATTTAAGTGGATCCGGTCTTCAGACGCGTTAGTCATTAGTTTCGTCTTTTCTGGGTTCATGGATAAGCCTGCCTCTTTGCTGATCCTGTCCAATTCTTCAAGCATCTGTTTTAGATCTGCTGCTTTATAAATTGTTTATGGGAGTTGGAGGGGCGGCAAATTTTAGCACTGCTAGGGACGGCATTATACCTAAATCCGACCCTGCATATTTCTTACACAAATATATGATTTAGATAGATCTCATGAGACTTTCTTAGAATGAAAATATTACTTAGGTAATTTAGACCAGTATTGTTTCGTTCTTTCACCAATATTTTTTTCGTAATCGTGGTCATCATCATCATCATCATCATCATCATCATCATCATCATCATCATCATCATCATCATCATCACAATTTACTGATTATAGTAAATGTATTGTTCCTACTCTGTTGGTAACTTTTCTTTCTTTCGGCTTACAACTTAAATTGTACTTACCAAGAAGATGCTAAATAATTATAGACTTGTATGTCTTCTTTTATTTTATTCATTAATTATTATACAGAGTCTTTCATAAGTAACGAGTCTATCGAAAAATCAACTATTTTCGATCATTTTTTGAAATGATATTCTTCCTTACGAGAAAGAACCCATCCCGGTGCAGTGCAATCGATTTGGAAACAAACACCCCCTCTACCCGCCTCCAGAGGAAGCTACTTATCCATGTGTAATATGCATTTTTATATAATTTAGTAAACTTTATTGTACATAAATGAATACATTATAGTTGGGAATAACAAGAACAGAGAAAGGAAAAAACAAAAAATAAAATAACTTGACACTTGTTTATGGGTATTGCGCACTGACAATCCTAAAAGTATTCTATAGCCTCATATCACTATGACGTTTTCTTTTTAGTCTTCTATGTGCTGGATCTTGCGGTGGATTAGTGACAATGACTTGAAGTAGCGGATTCGTGTGGTTTAGAAAGGAGTTATACAGTATGATGTAGCTCTGTCTTAAGACCTCCATCACCTCAGGAATACAGAGATCATCGTGCAGGTTCTTGTTGCTGATATACCAAGGTGCACCAGACATCAGTCACAAATAGCTATTTTGCATGACCTGTATTCTTCTTATTTGTGATGCAGAAGCAGATCCCCGAATTGAACATCCATATTGCCACACAGGGCGCACAATTGAAATGTAGATAAGTCTCTTGTAGTGTAGAGGCAATGGAGAGCTGTCTTGAATAATGTGTTTTAGCAGGTAGATTCTGTGTCTAATTCTTGTAATATGCATTTGATGGCAACTTAAAATGACCTGAGCATGGCCTTCTATATGCCGAGGATAATGGCACACGAATACAGAGGCCAGATTTGAGAGCTACTTTCTGAGAAGCAGACACATTTGTCACTTTATTTAAATATATTTTTATTTTAGTGTAAACATAATGACACCTTTTTATGTTTTTATTTTAAATGTTGCTTTTGTTTCTGAACACACAGCAGATTTACATTAATAAGGCGTTTTTTTATTTTGTAAATCATCTCTCGACCCCCTCAGCTTTTTACACGACCCACCTTGGGGGTCGCGACCCCCAGTTTAGGAACCGCTGTATTAAAAGTAAACATATCGGAAATAAATATTTATTTTGAAATAAAACAGTGAATGACTTTGAATGCATTGAGGTCACTAATGCAACGATAAATACAGAGATAGTTATATCGTTCAAAGGTAAATTTATACATAAATTTAGTATTTTATTATAAATGCTGAGCCGGGTTAGAACGACGGCTTAACCCTGGTCGTAAGTAAACCCTATGTGTATCCGTGTAATGTTACGCGAAAAATTACAATCATGGGTTTACAGTGAAACGTGATGGAAGCAGGAAACCCTAAAGACAGAGAGAGAGAGGGAGGAAGAGAGGAAAAGAGAGAGAGAAACCTCCGCAGATAAAGGGAAGCGGCAGAAACCTCTGCAGTTGAGAATGTCGTAAGGAACAGTAAACGATGTACATGTGCAGAACACACACAGACACACATTACACACAGTGCTAAAGACTCGGAGTGGGAGAGTATCTGTGCACAGAGCGCAGAAGTGTTGCATAAATCAGTGTGCTCGAACATCATAGGAAGCATATCTGTTCGGTTGCAGACAACACAACAGTAAGGAGATGGATTTGCGAGGCAGTTTTCCATTGGTCACTCTTAGCGCTGAACACACCACACAACTGTTTCGAATTTTCTCTTCCACCCTCTTTTTTTCCTCCGTCTCGTTTCTTCGTCCTCTCCTCCCCGCCCGTTATCCCAGGGGAGACATTTAGCTGTTCTGCCTTCCTGAGTTTAATTCCATCTTCTTTCCAGCATACCGCACTAGTTCACTGCTATCCGGGTTAGGATAACAGACCAGCATTTTGATTACATTACGAATGGGTGAAAAACTCAATATTAATGTACTCCGCGTTGTGGTTTTTCTTGCCACTCTGATAAATTGTACGGCCGGGCCTGCAAACCCCTGAACCTATGCTGCCATCTTTTTAGATGATAATCATCTCAACATAAATTTCGAAAAGGAGAATGAAAAACCACAGGAGGGACAAGCACTGAATATTGCTTCAGGGGGGAATTGCACTTCCGCAGATGTCGCTGTGATTCTATTCGTTCAGCTTATTTTATACCAAAAGTGACACTTGAGGCCTGAAGTTAAATGATAAAGTGCAAACTTGTTCCTCTGAAGCAGATTAAATTTACCCCTGATGAGTAAACTGACACGAGCGACACATTATTGACCATCGATTTCACTTTAAGACACGTCTACTGAATATTAAATTTGAAAATATTTTCACTGTATCTTTATACTAATGACAAAAATAAAGTATTTAATGCTAAGAAAACATGTATTTCGAGATTTTGACCAATAAACTACTTTAACATTTCTGGTATACGGGGTGATTCTCGAGGATTTACTTTCCCTTACGGAGCTTATTTCCGAAGACATTCTGAGTAAAACATGTCATGTAAACATATTTTGTCCTAATATCAATATTTTCAGAATTAAACTAATTTGAAGTTGTTTCTGAAATACCACTATTCTTCAATTTTATTACAGGTAAAGAATGAACTATTCAGGAGTATCATTTCTTTAATTAGCTAGTATTCTGAAGGTAAAAATGTGTTGTGAATTCAATAGTTGCTTCGTAGAGATTTTTTTTAAACTACAAAATTACATTTTCTTACGCATTTATCACAACAATTGTTACAAATCATGCGACTCTTGTAAATTCTTTAAGACTGTACATTAGGCTGCGTAATTAAACTGTAAATAATCAAGTTCCTAAAGTCGTATGATTTGTAACAATTTTTGTGATAAGTACGTAAGAATGATGTAATTTATAGTTAAAAATAGAAAAATAAAATCTATACAAAGCAATTAACACATTTTTAGCTTCAGTACACTAGTCAAATAAAGAAATGACACTTCTGAATAGTTCAGTCTCTATTTGTAATATTTTTTTACCCGTGAAACTAAAGAAAAAATGTATTTTACTAAAACTTCAAATTAACGTTACTGAAAATATTGCGTTTAGGACAAATGTTTATATGACATTTTTTTCTCAGAATGTTTTTGGAAATGAGCTCCATATGTGACAGTAAATCCTTGTGAATTATCCTATACCTATGTAAAATATAATTGTTTATATTTTCCTTCTCGTGTTTGATTTGTTCACAGCGAACTATCTTAAATATTGAGCGGATTATCTTCATATTTTGTATCTAAGAATCAGTACATCCGAAAGATTACTCATGAAATATAGGCTAATATTTTTCACTAAATTTATAACCCTAGTAAATTTAGAAAATAAATATTTGTTACTATCATGTGATAGATTAATAAATTGTATCAACAGTCTCTCTCCAAATGTGTTTTCTTCCCCTAGAAATTAATTATTACACACATGACTATACTTCTACTTGATAACTTCTTCAGACAAACATTAGCCCATGAGGATGTGTAAGAAAAAAATAAATTTTCAACAGAAAGATATTCTAAACCAGTATAGAAGAGTAGTCAAATGAACAATTATATATTTTTCTAATATCTTTTATTTACAGAATTGTGTATTTCATTGAAGTTTAGGCAAAAAATTAAAGATTGCATATGTCAACATGAATATATTACTTTCCAAAAATAACAATACCTTGCCATTCGGGAAATAAGGAATGCTGAAAACATTTTTCTGTGAAAATGTTTCTTTCTGTAATTGAAGCAGCGGCTGTGGATTCAGATATCGCTTCTCGCATTTATGATATATGTGTGTGTGTGTGTAATCAAGCACACAATACCACACCCACAACATATACTTAATACACAATTACATTTGAATATACATACATTTTTCGACATCATAATACATGACACACAAACAACTCCCCCCCTCCCACCATAAGAGCAACATACCCCAGACTCTAAAATTGACGAACACAAATGCCGGAAATCAAGATCAGCTGGAACAGCAGTAGTTCGCAGGACGCTGAAGATGACACCACACCGGCGTCGAATCGGAGATCTGTCTATCATAAGGTACATAACGTGTTTTAATTATAACACTTTTAAGGGTTGAACTAATATAGTTTCAAGGTTTAAAACAAGTGTTAAAGTGAACAAGAAACAAGAAATTAGTAGCAGAGTATTTCCTTAGGGATAAATTTGGCGGTCGTCCTGGGTGGCGCAGTCGGTATAGCGCTTCCCTTCTCTGCCCGAGGTTGTGGGTTCGATCCCGACCCAGGTCGATGGCATTTAAGTGTACTTAAGTGCGATAGCTTTATGGCAGTGGATTTATTGTTATGTAAAAGAACTCCTGCGGGACAAAATTCCGGCACACCGGCGACGCTGATATAACCTCGACAGTTGAGTTAAATAAAACATAATCTTAATCTTACAGGCGGCACACACGTAGGATTGACATCAATACTGCCATTAATGTCGATTTTAACCTCCCGCCAATTTCTGGACAGATTTGGCCTGTAATGGGAATGCCTTTACCTTTTTTGCTTGGTCGTATGTCTTCTATTGGCGCATATATTGATGTAGCCACATAATTGAAAGTGATAAAGATATAGTAGAAAACATCATAATATTTAATTTGAATGTACGTGAGTGAGAGATGATAAATGAGATGATGATTCTGCTGCTGTTTATTATGGGGTTATGGATTCAGGGTAGTTTTAGGAAATGTAAACAGAAGATGGTTTTGCTTCTCTCACTTGCGCATTCCTCGATCCGGAAAGTTTTAGGGGAAGAAAATAAAGAGAAATAGTTTTTCTGGTGCGGTTATCGAGTATTTTTGCCAGGCTTTAGGAACGTTTTAACCAAAGGAGCACTTAGGATCATCTTGCTAATATCTATTACAAATTTCTGGTTTCTGAAAAGTTTTGGGAGAAGTAAAAAGGAATACGTTTTTATCTTCATTATGGAATCCTGGATTCGGGAAAGTTATACGAAGAGAAAAACAATTAAAATTTTTTGGGTAAGATGAAAAAGAACAAAAATTTGACTCAGGAGAGTTATGCTATACGGAAATATAAACAAAGCATGTTTTTACTTGTACTTATTGCAGGATTCTGGAGTGAGTACAGTTTTAGAAGAAGAATGAAATATTATTGATTTCGAATATGGTACTTCGGATCTTCGGAACACGAAGGCATTAGCAGTTCAGTTGCCAAATAGTAGTCTTTTTAAGGTACTCTATGTACACCTTTACATACAAAAATTTTATTTTGCATAATTTTGCTTCGTAAAATTTTTATACAATTGAGAATAGTACCAGAAAGAGGATGAAGTGAACAGATCCCCTGAAATTATGTCTAAATTGTTTATAAAAATTATTTTGTTCATAATTTTTACATACAACTTGAAACATAATAGCTCATGCAGTTTTTAAGCTAGAGCCACAGTTTCTTCACCGTTTTATAGCTAAAACTATTCTTTAGTGCCTGACATATAGCTGTTTTTTATTTTCATTTACATTAATTAAATACTGTATTACATATATGTAACTTATACTAATATTTTATGTTGCATATATCAAGTAAAAATCCATAGATAAGTATTAACTATATTAATGTTGTTTTACTCATTGCCAGGCACTAGGGGACACTTCAAGCTTCAAAATGACACCAATATCTTCTTGGTATTACCATATTTGGCTGAGATATCATGTTTAAAAAATCAAATATTCTAAAATTACTATTTGTAGGAAATGAGCCACAAACTTTCAGAGCCTAGAAGACTCCATCATCATATTATGTCACCCCTTAAGCAGCTCCATGCCGGTCCAGTTTCAGCTTCTTTCTGCCTCTCAAATACCTCCTCCTTGTTTTAACTTCAGGTGTTGCCTCCTCCTTGTTTTAACTTCAGGTGTTGAATGTGTTTTTTTTTTTTTTTTTTTTTTTTCGCATTTTGTCCTTATTTTCCATTGATGCAACAAATCCTGCGATGGTGTTTGTCCCAGGGTTTATGCCCATCCTCCTCAGAATTTTAATTTATACTTTTGGACTCTTATTAAAATGACGTAAACATCACTGACACACAAATTTACAGTTTTATGACTAACAGTAGAAGATTATAAATTACTTCATTATGTAAAAACGTGTTTTCAATCTAATGATCATGCCCTGATATCTAAGCATCTATTTTGGGACTAGAAAGAAGTTTATTTTGCAAGTAATGCTGGACGAGGGGACTGATAGCTACGAGGATCACTCCAAAAGTAATCCACAATATTTATTTAAAAATTACATTTTTATCCTACAGCTTTGCTGTTTTCATAGAATGTAGATACATCCTTCAGGAACAATACAATTTGAATACAAGGGGGAAGGATTTATCTATGACCTCAATCAATTGTAAAGGTTTAGAATAAAAAATAAATTTAAAACATGTGAATTACATTTGGAGTGATCTTCGTAGAAGTGACCATGGCTGATGACGCAGAATTTTGGAAAATAGGACTTATCTGGAAAACCATAGGGCATAAATCGAAAATTCTTATATCAAATTAAAGGGGAGAAAATTCTCTATTTCAATAATTATATTTTGAAAATTCTAATTTTTCATAATTTTTTTGCGTTCTGTGGGTGTACATATACCTTAAGAATTTAGTTATAATTACTGTAATATGTAGTACAGTTGGTCAAAATAAAAGTGGCCGGTCTCTTGAGCAGTGAAAATTTTCAGGTCTCTTCGGGTGAGCGCGCAGTTCACTACGGTAAACCTCCGTGCGCCGCTTTAGTTAATTCCATAATACAAGGTGCTGATTTGGGCTACCTCAATAGCATGCTTCGAATCTTCGTAGAGAGTTTTTTGTTTTGTCCTTAATTTTATTTTTTACAACTCCTTTTAGTGTAATATAACCAAATAATTTTGCTTATGTTAATTCATGTTACTTACAGATAATTACAAAAATTGGTGAAAATTTGTGGCTATAATTCCAGGAAATGAGGATGTATTTTGTCATCAGAATTACGGGTTTTCTTCTTGTTTACAATTACTACATTTAGGTCCTGGTGATCACGGATTTAGATTAGTATAATAATCATATTCCCTGTAGTACAACTTGCAAATTAATTATTGCCAATTATTTAGCAGTCAACATATTTACTGAATGTTCCTTAGGCAATAGAGTGTAAAGCAGCAGCTTGTCGTGGAGCAGTGGTTAAGCTACTTAACTTCTATGGGAATAGTTCGAGTTCAAATCTCCGTAGTGAATTTTTTGTTTTGTCCTTTATTTTATTTTTTACAACTTTTTTTATTGTTATATAATCAAATAAATTTTGCTTATGTTAACTCATGTTACTTACAGATAATTACAAAATTGGTTAAAATTTGTGGTTATAACTCCAGGAAATCAGGATATACTTTGTCATAAGAATTATGTTTTTTTTTTCTTGTTTACAATTACAACGTTTAGGCCCTGATAATCACGGATTTAGATTAGTATAATAATCATATTCCCTGTAGCACAACTTGCAAATTAATTATTGCAAATTATTTAACCGTTAACGTATTTACTGAATATTCCTTAGGCAATAGAGTGAAAAGCAGCAGGGTTCAATAAAATAATTAACACAGCATTTTAATATGAAAGCCCCTAATTGTCGTCTTTAGTGTTACTTCCATCTAGCGTCGAAAGTTTCTATTAACACGAAGAAAATAATAAAACGAAAAGTTTTCTAAGAACAAAAAATGACGAAAATCTGTTATATCTTCACTGATGCATTTAAAAGGCAACAAAAAAAAAGTTTAGTAACTCCACGAAGATTTGAATTTGCAAGTCACGAACTCTTAGCTAACGCTCTACCAACTACGCTAAGAGTTTTACTGCAGTCAGAATGACATTGTAACGAGCAATGGTCGTACTCCACTTGAGAACCTGTTATCGAGTATTATAGTGGTTGCGTTTCAATATTCACTCTTTAAACACTGTCAACGATCTGTCTGTCTTAAATCTCGTATATGAATTATTTTCTCGGAAGATTTTAGTGATTAATAGTTATGTTCGCCATTACAACTACTAGAAGAATATACTCAAACTTTTGAACAAAGCCTGGCTGTCTCGAGCGCTCACGGATATACCCGATTCGAACTTAGTCTCTCAGACTTTCATTTTGACCAAGTGTACATTTTCATAAATGTGTTAAAACCCTGAATTTGTCGCATTGTGTATATTTTATCATCTAATATATTCACGATATATGATGTAGACTTATATTTTTCTTTCAGTTCATAACGGCTTATTCTTAGGCGTATTTTAAGCATGTCATCTCAGTTACTTCATACATAGACTTATGTTAAAATAGTAATAAACAATGATAATAATATGAGATTCCAATCTGTAAGGACGTATTCAATTGTGAGAACTTCACACTTAACTAAAGAGGTGTTTAGGCTGGACTCTACGAAACAAACTTTACACAATGAAAAGAAAGAGATTTTCTAACTTCTCAACTTGTCGCTTAAGCGGTTTTAGCATAGACGGCTCGAGTTCGAGTTTTATACGTTTCCTGGAAACCGCAAATATATTCCGCAAAAATTCCTGGCTTTTATTGTCCTATCTTAACAATTCGTATTTGAGCCATAAATCGGAATGCTACAAACTTTTTGGCACGCTACAGAACAAAGTTGCCGGAGTGAAATAGAACACTACGCCATCTAACTGCGGCATATACTCACACACTTCACAGCACGGTGCAAAGTTCCCGGCAGCGCAGAATGGCATATATACTGACAATTATTAAACTGAAGTCGGGCTACAGCTTTTTATAAAATCATTTGAGAACTCTGCCGTATTTTTTATTCCCTGCAATAAATCTTCAAGTTGATACGATACGAAACTTTTACTTTTTTTTTTTTTTTTTGAATAAGTGACAGAAGACTGCTGCTGGCTATATCAATACTTGTCAAAATTATCATCACAAGAGTCAAATTAACACATTTCAATATCTGCAATCGTTCAGGCGTGAAAATGTTTCTTTTCAACATACTCTCGAAATTGATATTTCAGTGTCATGAAATTTTATTGATATTTCAGTGTCATGAAATTTTATTTCGCCAACATTACTGCATATAATAATAATAATAATAATAATAATAATAATAATAATAATAATGTTTTATTTTCGCTGGCAGAGTTAAGGCCATAAGGCCTTCTCTTCCACTCAACCAGCTTTAATCAATACAATGCATAAATTTAAATTACAAATATTTTCACTACACTTAAAAGGTCCTCCAGCAATAATCTTCACTACACATTTATTTAAATTTAGATAAATCTATAAGGTAAAGTAGTAACTTAATTTATGAGCTAATTTAATTCAATGAATTATAATTAATTTAATATTTGAGATAGCTAGTAAAATGATGAAAATTAATTTAATATAAGCTTACTAGGACTATGTTACAGGGAGAATATATATATTTCTATTTCTATAATGAGAATATTAATGTAATTGTCATTAGAGGTTTTGTAAATCTATTTAGAGAAATTAAAGATAATAATAATAAGAATGGACAGATGTTAGTTTCATTATAAGTAACAAATATTAATCAGCAATTCACCTGTTAAGTAAGAATTTATGTAATTTTGACCTAAATGAAGCTATTGTCCAACAACCCCTTATATCACTCGGAAGCGAGTTCCAATTTCTAGCAACTGAAACTGTATAGGATGAAGAATATAAAGATGTCTTGTGGTAGGGTATAATGAGTAAATTGTTATAATGAGATCTTGTACTTAGCTGATGATATGCGGATAAATTTTGAAAACGAGAAGCCAAATATATTGGGGTAGCGGTGCGCAGAATTTGAAACAAGAGAACAAGGGAATGCAGAGCTCTTCGATCACTTAGCCTTAGCCAAGACAGAGTTTGGAAAGACGGGGAAACATGATCATACTTACGAATATTACAAATATAACGGACGCACGCATTATGCACACGTTGTAGCCTGTTGCTCAAATTTGCATTTAGGTTACTTAATATAATATCGCAGTAGTCAAAGTGTGGCATCACGAGTGTTTGTACAAGGATTAATTTTAATTTATCAGGAAGAAAGTTCTTCAGTCGCTTTAATGAGTGAATAATGGAAAATATTTTTTTGGAAGTGTGATTCACTTGTTCATTCCATTCCAGGTGACAATCCATATAAATACCAAGGTTCTTCACGGTCGTACTGTATGGAATAGTAGTATTATTTACAATTATCGGTGGCAAATTTTGTTTGTCACACTTCGATCTTTGATGTTCTATTAAGATTGCCTGCGATTTACTTGCATTTAAATTAAGTCCGTGGGTTTTCGACCATATGGATATAGAATTCAAGTCATCATTAACTTTAGTTATGGCGTCATTTATGTAGTTAGGTCGAGTATGCAGATAGATTTGTATGTCGTCAGCATAAATATGGTGTCGGCAGGATGTTAGATTAGAAGAAATATCATTAATATAAATAGAAAATAGTAAAGGTCCTAGGACAGAGCCTTGTGGTACGCCAGTCTTCGTGGTACGCCAAGTGGAATAACGATTATTAATAGACACGCACTGTTGGCGTTCACGAAGATAGGAGTCCATCCACGCTAACGCATTATCAGAAAAATGCAGTACTCTTAATTTTGCAATTAGTAAGTCAACATCTACAGTGTCGAAGGCTTTGGAGTAGTCTAAAAGTGTTAGTATTGTGATCTGTCCTTTGTCTAAAGCTTCACGTATATCCTCAGTCACTTTAAGCAGTGCAGTCGATGTGCTGTGTCCCGTTCTGAAGCCTGATTGGTAAGGGTCAAGAATATTGTGAGTATTGAGGTAATCTGTCAGTTGTTTGTGCACAATTCTTTCCAAAGCTTTTGAGAGAACAGGAAGAATACTAATTGGTCTATAGTCATTAGGTGTTACAGGTAACTTAATTTTAATATACAGAATATCATAACAATAATTTTATAGGTATACTCCTGTCGCTGTTATTTCCGGCGTGACTCCTCCGCTTTGCTTACGTCTTAGGAAGTGAAAGCTCTATAAAGTCTAGGTAGGTAGTATCGTTCGCCATTTTTGTTCTTTCGTTGCCAAGCTACCAGACGAGGAATCTATTTGCCGCATCGTTAAACATTATAATGTCGTAGCTCCTATGATAAATCAAACGCACTGTAATTGAGTAAATAATTGAGCGGCAAATAACGTCCTCGTGTGTTTTCTACGAACGCGAACGAAAGAGCCAAAATGGCGAGCGATTATATTAAGTATTTATCGAGCCTTAGGAAGTGCATTACATCATCGGCAGCGAATGAAAAGTCGCACACGTTTAAATGTAGCCGACCTGCAACGTGATTGGCTGCCGGAAATAAAAGCGACGGGACTATAGTAGGCCTAAATATACAATGTGTCCCAAAATGTTTGCTCCGACTTTACTATCGTTTATTTAGGAAAATATATGAGCTGTAAGAACACAATCTTAATACACAGCTAGAGAGAAAGATTTGTGAGATCATGAGTCCTCCGTTGAGGTTGATCACAAGGATCCTGAATAAAGAACAGTTAATTTATAAGTCTTTAGTCAATTAAAAAAAAAACTAAATTCAAAATTTGGGATTCAGTTGGTGCCAAATTGTCATATTGACAAAATTATCTTTCTCCAGGTTTATCAAGATTACTGCTACCATATGGACATGCACTGGCTATTGTTGATAAATGACATTACTATAAAATGGCGTCACCATCTCAATTTCACCACCATGTGCGTGAATATCTCAACTAGCATCATCCTCAATGTTGGATTGGTTGTTGCAATTCCGAAGATCAAAACTTGATGAGGTGGCCTCCGTACTCACCTGACCTGTGATTTTTTCCTTTGGGAATACTTATAAGACAATGTTTCCGTTCCCCCTTAGGTCACTAATCTGCAGATCACACAGTTGCGGCGCAGTCGATAAAGATGACACGGAGCAGACGATAAAGATGACACGCTGCACGGAGTGTGGGAGAAATAAAAGTGGAATAGCGCCTAGATGTGTGTCGTGTGACTAGAGGTTCATATATAGAAAACTTACAAGGTGTCAAACAAAACTTCGAGAGATTGTTTGTTTATTGACACTTATTCCGTTGCTGTGGCATGAACAGTTATAGGGATTATGGTTAAATCGGAGCATTCATTTTGGAACTTGTGTATATTCTCGCCCTAACTGAAGACTGAGAATTTCTAACTCCAGATGTAGCGGATCAGTATTCTAGTTCCAGTAAGATAGTGCTTCAGGGTTTGGGTGTCTATCTGTCTGTTCTCTCTTTACAGTATGTCTCACAGTATTCTTTTCTAATTTCTTTGTATCAGAACATGAAATGGGTAGCCTTTTCTATCCACTCTACATGCTTCGCTAAGTTATTGTGCTATCCAATATCCTTTTTTTTTTTTTTTTTTCAATTTCTTGTACCTACAGTGTGTTAGGAAACTCTCTGCAGTGTAGAAAACAAAGTTTGTTTACCGCTGATGCTTGGAATGTTGGTAATCCTCAGTGAAGGTCGGTCGGCCTTAGTCTGAGTGCCCGTACAGCTGCTGGCTGCCAGTTATACCATCCGCTTTTCATACTTAGCGGATTTCTGAATGTTTCACTCGCTGCGGAGGGAGTTTTCTGTATTTAGTACTGTATATCATTATTTCTAAAACTCTTAACTTTCCTTGAGAATATTATTTTCCATTTCTAATAGATATCATCATATGTGATCTAGCAATCGTCCCGCTAGCTTTTGTAGCCGACGCGACGTTCGATGTTTAAAAGCCATCTGAAGGCAATGGAATTAGAAGTGCGATAAAATCCGTAGCATGGCTTCAACTGGAAGGGAAGTAAAACAACGAGACCCGTGTCGTAGATGAACTACACGAAAAAGGACATTGCTTCTGATAGAGGCAAACTTCTGTCAGCAATTTTACGCCCAAGTTGAAATTTGGAGGTAGTAAAATGAGTTCATACCAGTGTCGAGACCGAGCGTTCCTGGGCTTATCCACCCTGTCCTAATCCACACTTTTCCATCTCACATTCTGGGATGTGGAATATTATGTAACACTATAGATATTAAAAGAAAATTCGGGTGTTTGTGCAAAATTGTATAAAATTGTACACCAAAGTTAAAGCATCTAACCCGTAAATAATAAGATTAAAAGTTTGTATCATTTGCAGTATTCGACCAATTTACGAAAGTGAAATGTGAGTATCCGGAAGATAATAGACGAAGTGAATTAATATACGTGACGTTCATGTTTATGAAAAGAGTGAAGTTGTGCAAGGATATTGACTAAACAGAAGGAATTATAACAATAATGAATTGAAAACAGAAATATAACCAGTCGACTATTGTAATATAAAAAAATACAATAAGTATATCGTACTACAACGTGTTATTTACTTTGTTAAAAATAATTTTTAGTAAAGTAATTGTATCAGTATTATTATTAGTTTTGAATATGTTTTCCTAGAGAGGCGATTGTTATTATTACTATTAGTTTCTTCCTGCTAGAGGCGATTCGTTCATGTTTGTTTTATTAGTTTTGAACACGATAGATTTTTGTCTGTAGAACAGCAGTACTAGGAGAAATAAACAAACATTGTTGAAATGATTTCATACGAGAATTTAGATATTGAAAATGCTGAAAGTTCTGTAATTGAATTTTTAGTAAATCGAAATCCAGCGTATGATATCAAATGTAATATAAAAATTCTGAATATTGGTATTCCAAGAAAAATGTAGGCTACAAAGTGTGTCGGAGAAGGTAATGCTGGCATATTTTAGTGAGAAACTGCATGCGAAAAGCCAAGTTTATTGTGGACACATTATTCGGTGATACGGAGTACATATTTTTTACATAAGTACATGCTGTTGTACGCGTTTTTGAAAAGAAAAGATGAAGGCTACCAGGATGAGAAATCTAGTATCTTTTCACAAGAAGGAATTGAGAGATTCCTACTGGAAGCAGATGATAAACGTTATTTGATTGTCATTAAATAACTAGTTGATTAATAGAAGTATCATTACCTAACGCGTAATGAATGTCTTTACAACTTACTTATCAGCGATTTAAAGTCCACATTACATAATCGAAATGGATAAAATGCTTTGTAGGATAATGTAGTTCTGGTTAACCTGTATCGATTTTACCTGATATAACTTTGTCCAAAGTCTGTTTTGGGAGATATTGATGGGCGAAATTTTAAATCTAGAGATCCATTATACACAATGTGACATGATATATTATTGAAAATGCTCCACATATCTTAATACATAATTTTGTCAGACTTTTTTAAAATTCTATCCGTGTTGAGATGTACAAGGTTAATGTAATGAATATTGTCTTTCTCTTTTGATATCGTGAATCGTTCTTCTTTATTAATAGTTGCAACTGTCATTGTATACGTCTGGATCGGCCAATAGCTCGGTCTCATAATTTTCACACCTCAATGCAATATTAATTGTGACGAAAAAATGTAGCGCCAACTCACTGACGTTTAAGAAGGAAAATAAAAAAAGTGGAGAGCGAACTATGGAAGCCAAACAAGAGATAACACCACCATTTCAACTTGCAACGTCCGCTCTCCGATTCGCGTTTGTTTTTCTACCCGGTATTTTTCTCTTTTCCTCCGCGTTCTATTTTTTTGTCTGGTGCGATAACATTGCAAATGTTTTCTACAGAAGAACTGAAGTCAGTGTATAAAAATTACACCAAAAGGCAGCAACTAATGTATCTGGAGGAGATATACACAGAAATAAAATATGTTGCGGGACAAATGGTTTATTTTTGTCGTTGAGGGAACGTAAAGATGGGAGGAAGCTGGAAGCCATTTAGTAACTTTCATAGCGCTCTCCACCATGGGGAGTGAGCAGGGATTGAGACGAAGATTAAGTGTAAAAGTCAGCGGTATTTTATCGCCGCAATTCAAACCTAGGAAATAATTTCAGCGTTTAATCCTCATGGTTTTCAGTACGTATGTTTTCAGCTCACTGATAAAAGCATGCAGTAGTTTCTTTTTCTCTTCAATTTTAAACCTTAGGCTATTTAGTAACATTAATTACAGACTGTTACAATTTTTAAATTATCTATTTAGTGTAGCTCAACAAAGCATGTCCATATTCTTCTATTATTTCTTATGCTTGTACACATTTCCGATCTCTCGCGAATATTATTAAGAATAAACCAATCCTTATGTAGCTAATTCATACCCCAATTTTATACATGTAAAATATTTTTCTAATGAATTTATATTCTGGTGTTCTCTCCTTGTTAAAAAGAAAGACTTCTCAACAGTGCAATCTTTGTTATGTATTGTCTGGTTTTATTTCTGATCTTGTTTCCTCTCAGTAGATTAATAAGTAACACATGTAGATATTTTCATAGTATAATCATAAATTCTGATTTAATAATATACATTAATAATTACGTGTATACGTATATAATACACAGCACTCATACGTACATACGTACGTACATACATACATGCATACATACATACATACATACATACATACATACATACATACATACATACATACATACATACATACATACATGTTCCTCTCATGGGCAGATCTTTCACTGCAAACCCAGCCTTCTTCACTCTATCTTATTTTTTGCCTTCCTCTTAGTCTCTGCATATGATTCACATATCTTAATGTCGTCTATCATCTGATATCTTCTTCTGCACCGAACTCTTCTCCCATTCTCCATTTCTTCCAGTGTATCCTACAGCAGACAGTTTCTTCTCAGTCAGTGACCCTACCATTTCCTTTTCCTCTTTCTGATCAGTTTCAGTATCATTCTTCCTTCACCCACTCTTTCCAACACAACTTCATTTTTTATTCTTCTGCTACTTCACACGTTCCATTCTTCTCCATATCCAATTTCAAATGCTTCTGTTCGCTTCTATTCACTTAGTCATAATGTTCATGTTTGTGCCTCACACAATGCCACACCCCACACAAAGCACTTCACTAGTCACTTCCTTAGTTACTTGCCAGAGCTCCGCAGAAGATGCTCCTTTTTCTATTAAAAGCTTCCTTTGTCATTGCTATCCTTCTTTTTGACTTCCTAGCTGCATCTCATGTTACTGCTTATAGTACATCCCAAGTATTTGAAGCTGTCCACTTGCTCTGCTGCCTCATTTAGAATTCCCAAGTTTACTTTCTTTATTTTTATTCCTATGACCATGGTCTTAGTCTTGTTTGCATTTATCTTCATCCCGCACTGCTCATGTCATTTAGCTCCAGTAGCATATTCCATAGTATCATCTCCTCTTCTGCAAACAACGCCATATCATCAGAAAATCTTATATACTTAATTATTCTTCCTCCTACTATCACTCTTCTCATGTTTCGAAAACAGTTCTTCACTAAATCCTCCAAGTAGGGTTTGAACAGGGTAGATGATAAAGGGCATCCTTGTCATACTCCTCTCCCTATTTCACTCCCTTGAGACAGTTCTTCTCCTATCCTGACTTTGACTCGTTTCATATATAAGTTACTGAATTCCTCCTGTCTTGTCAATCCACACTTATTTTCTTCAGAAAGTCTATCAGTTTGTTCCAATCTACTCTGTCAACCGCCTTTTTTTCTAGGTTCACAATACTATATACACTTCTTTAGTATTCTCTAGGTATATTTCGCTGATTGTTCATAGTAGTGCAGTTGCATTCCTTTTACCTTTTCCTTTTCTGAAGTCAAACTGCTCTTCTTCCAGCTGTCCTTCCAGTTTAGAATATATACGTCGATTCAGTATTCCCAGGAGAATCTTCGCCGAATGCGATATCAGGATGATTATCCTGAACGCCTTACATTTCTTGACATAATTTTTCTTCGGTGTTGGCAGCAACACCGTCTCCATAAAATCTTCAGGCTATTCGCCTTTCTCATATATTTCGTTGCATAATTATAGAATTTCCTTCTTGTCTTCACCCAAGCATTTCACTAACTCAATGGGGATTCCATCAACTTCTGTTGCTTTCCCATTCTTCATTTCCCAAAGCGCTAGTTTAACTTCTTCTATTAAAATTGAAAATCCTCTTTCGTCTTCTGATGCGAATGCTTCATCTTCTATAGCTAAGTCATCTGGACGATTCCCTGTCTCATATAACTCTTCTACATATTTCATCCATGTGCTTAGTATTCCTTGTTTGTCTGTTATTTCATTTCTTATTTCGTCTTTTATCAACCACATGGATTTTTAACAAAATACTAGTCTAGAAAATACTTGTTTGTGACAAGGTGTAATTTTGTGCACCTCTATACATCACATTATCTAGATGTTTAACATCATTCTATTTTAACATTGTTTCTACCTAAATTTATCTAGCCTAATACACGAAGTGCATAAGCGAAGCTTAAAAATCAAAACGTGGAAACAACGGTTTTCACTGTGAGGAGACAGATGCTAATTGTAATGTACTGTAGATGGGAAGGTGAGAAGTTGTCATGATGTCAAAGATGTTGATATTAAGCTAGGAGTTATGGACAACAAACATCATGGTACGAACTATAATTACACTATCTACATAAAGATTAATTTTTTGGTCCTACAGGATACGTCTGTTACGGTAACAATTAATATTAGAGGAGAAACATTCGCTCCGGCGCCGGGGATCGAACCTGGGTCCTTGGTTCTACGTACCAAGCTCGCTAACCATTGAGCTACGCCGAAGTTCAATCCACAGCACCGGATCGAATCCCTCTCCTCCAGTGTTTTTATCGATCCGGTGCTGTGGATTGAACTTCGGCGTAGCTCAATGGTTACAGTGCTTAGTACGTAGAACCAAGACCCGAGTTCGATCCCCGACGTCGGAGCGAATTTCTCTCCGCTAATATTGATATTAGTTATAAACATACTGACTGGTCATGTGCTTTGTAGGAATCAAGGTTGATGCTACTGGCAAGAGTTAAGGCAGGAGACACATACTGTGTTTTATGAAAAAGAGAATAATCTACTCTTATATTTCTCTCCCGGAATCGAAATCATGGTCTCTGGTTGTTCACAGCGAGTAATCAGAATTTCTTTAAGCTCTATTTTTGTATGGATAAGATATTTTCAATACCTAACAACCAACATCAGTTTCATACCAGAGTAATGAGAAATCCGGAGGTTCTGATTCCGTGTTATTAGTATCATGCAAATAATACTCTGGAATAAAGAATGTCTGGCGAAAGTTCACGTCCTTAACACGCGTTTTGTATGCACATACACTTTAGGAACAGGATGAGACATCGAGGAGCCGGAATAGACCTGACTACCATGTAAACATCGCACAAAACCTTCCGTGAACAAATCCTCCATGCAGACTGTTTGCTAAGATCCGACGCTCAGGGCTAACTTCAATTATATATTGAAAGTAAGAGTCAATAATGTGGGCATTCGTTGCTGATCACCAGTGTAAAATCGCCATCAACTTCCTGCAGGGCTACGCGAAATATTTATGACTGCCAGAATTATGTTCTCTGGCGTTTTAGGCAGCAAGCAATATAGTGAACATTTTCCTTTGTTTGATTAATTTGAGGAATAACTAAGCTAGTGAAATAGCGATTATAAAAAATGGTGATAATAATAATAATAATAATAATAATAATAATAATAATAATAATAATAATAATTCCTAAATATATCAATATTAATGCAACACAATATAAAAATAAAGCATGATTATGAATACATACATACATACATGCACGCACGCACACACAATGATATATAAACAGTGCCCATATTAGCGTAAAGTGTAATTAAATCAGATTGAAAGTTGCACAAAGAAAGACTTATTCCAAAGTAATAATAATTTAGTCCTACATAAATTTAGCGACTGTGACATATCAAACGATTCGTGACAATTGAAATCATTGGCGAGATAAAAATTGCAAATACACATTTTGGAAAATTGCTTGCAATCTATGTTCGAATGACATATTGAAGAAAGTTTGAGTATTTGAAACATGATGTCTGATTGTGTTGTACTACAGTTCCAGGAAGGAAATCTTCCAGAGAAAATGATTTCGGATTATACTAGATAATATTCTTGTTATTCCACTTTTCGCCCAAGTCTTCACATATTATTTCATTCCAACTGAATATTTCCATCGAAGATGTAATAATTTTATTTTCCCGCCTTTTGAATTCTGGTCAACAGTAATTTTTGACTGTCACTCAAAGCGGTAAGCAAATTTCATATTTCTTTGTGTATTATTATTATTATTATTATTATTATTATTATTATTATTATTATTATTATTATTATTATTATTATTATTATTTTTTAGAATGCTGGCGGCAGAATACAGTATTATATAAGTCCTTATAATAAGCTTTGAATTGGTGTTTATAATTTTTAGATCACTTCATTTGCCAAAATATTATGCTGATTGTAGAATTACAACATCAAATGTGCACGAAAAATATTTAAACGTTCGCTCTTTAAAAACTAATAAAGAGGGAGATAACGGCACTGCGTAAGCTATGAAAATACATAGACTATTCACTATATAACATATGTAAATTACGCAAACATAGGCCTAATATATGAATTGATGTATTACTTGAAGAATCGTACAGATAATTACCTTTTTTATACCGGCGAATATCGAAGTTAGCCATACTCGACAAACTTGAACCGAACATAACGACTGTAATGCACGACGCTAATAGCTATAATACAAATAATAATGTGAAGTTATTTGTGATTTACAGGTCATTTATAACGCTTTTAACATTGACCGTTTAAGTGGGTACTTTTCGGGAGAAATGTCCGTTAGCATTTCTGTAATAGTTTACGGTACATTTTGTTCCTTAGCGGGTACGAGTCGATTCAACCAACAACACATCGTTACTCCTTAGAGATAACGGGATATGCAATCCGCAACATAGCATACAGGATACAAATAAAATAACTCTTAATTATGAAGGATTTATTAATTAATTCATAGTGTTCTGTCCAAGGGCAGGTCTTTCACTGCAAACCCAACATTCTCCAGTTTTTCCTATTTTCCGCCTTTCTCTTAGTCTCCTCATATGATCCATATATCTTAATATCGTCTATCATCTGATATCTTCTTCTGCTCGGAACTCTTCTCCCGTAGCATTCATAATAATCTTTAATTTATTTCATATAGGTATATCACAATCACAAACCACTTAAACGTGCCATGCAATTGTAGGGATTGTACGATTCTTCTGCAAATCATTTTTAGTACAATAATGAGAAATAATGATCAAACAAATATCATTATACAAGGGAAAATTGGATCGGTGTCGGGTAGAGTTCCCGGGTAGCTCAGTGGGAGAGCGTTGGTACGTTTAACCAAAGGTCCCGGGTTCGATACCCGGCCCCGGAACAATTTTTCCCTCGAAATTATTCAAATTAACTTTACAGGGAGTTATTCCTGAAAGCTTAATTTGCATAATACACGTCACTGTACGTAACAGAAAACCACAATTTAATGTCACACAGAGTTAGTGTGCACTCAAATGTTGGTTGCTTGACTGTTGTCAGCCCACTTTGAGGTCTGTGGATATAGAGGGAAAATTGGATCGGTGTCGGGTAGAGTTCCCGGGTAGCTCAGTGGGAGAGCGTTGGTACGTTTAACCAAAGGTCCCGGGTTCGATACCCGGCCCCGGAACAATTTTCCCTCGAAATTATTCAAATTAACTTTACAGGGAGTTATTCCTGAAAGCTTAATTTGCATAATACACGTCACTGTACGTAACAGAAAACCACAATTTAATGTCACACAGAGTTAGTGTGCACTCAAATGTTGGGTGCTTGACTGTTGTCAGCCCACTTTGAGGTCTGTGGATATAGAGGGAAAATTGGATCGGTGTCGGGTAGAGTTCCCGGGTAGCTCAGTGGCAGAGCGTTGGTACGATTAACCAAAGGTCCCGGGTTCGATACCCGGCCCCGGAATAATTTTTCCCTCGAAATTATTCAAATTAACTTTACAGGGAGTTATTCCTGAAAGCTTAATTTGCATTATACAAGTATATCTTTCATACGATTCGATGAGCTTCAATATTAAATAAAATACACACGTAATGATAAGCAAAGTCCGTTGGATTGTATGATTGACAGAATAACTTTTCTGACAGTGAGCATGCTGACTTTGAGTTAATTTCAACAACAAATGCCCATCTATATACTCAGGTTCGAACACGGAATGTACGGAATCTCTTAAGTCACTTGTGCTCACTGAGGAAACTCATCCCCTAATAACAGCTGCTTCTACAGGAAAGTCTAACATTTGCTGGGGCTTTGAAACGAGAGACCTCTATTTTACTTTATAATTCTAGCAATTCCCCTGCGCCCGTGTTTCTAACTGTGCCTCCACTAGATTGTTCTCCTTTATATGTTCGAACATAATCAATTCGTCTCTTTAAATCGATTTATTTCTTTTGCGTTCTTTTGCGTTCTTTTGTTTCATGTTGAACCGAATACACTTTGTAGTACCTCATAATTTCAAGCCTTTGTTGCATATCTGAGCACATACAATGTTGAAAATGTAATCACAACATTCTAACCTTATTAATGATTAAAATACACATGGAACTTCTTGCAGAACTACGTATTTCATCACAAAATATCACCAATTGTTAATATTTTGTCGATAATTTTGTTAAAAATTCATTCCACAGAAGTGTTATTTTATCAGTGGTACACATATTCATGTAGGCGAGTAACTTACAAATCGAAGTGGCGATCTACTCGTATATTTTCGAGTGAGGAGCCTGAAACTATCACCGCTAGATGACAGTATTATCCAGGTACAAAGACGATCGATATTTGTGCTCCAACGGCAGAAGTGAAACGAAGAAGCAACAGTTGAAAAATATACCTCTGTATGAGTGTACTATTATAGGACAGAGCTCCGTTGTGCTATTTTTCTGTGCAGAAAGTCTGGCAGCAGAGGATATTCGTAAAGAAATGCTGTCCATGTATGGTCAGCATTACCTGTCAGTCAAACTGTCTACAATTGGATGCAGACATTCTCTGAAGAGCGAACAAATGTTGAACACCGTGTCGGTCAGCTAGTGGAGATTGTCATGGAGGCAAATGTGCAACAGGTTGACGACTTGATCTGCGCAGACAGGATGAAGGGCGTGATATGCTATTCCGGATAGTCACAGCTGATGAGTCTTTGGTGCATCATTACCATCCCGAGACAAAGCGTGCATCAATGCTGAGATCAAGTCGCAAATAATACACTCATGAAGAGGTGCCACCATGTTTCAATTGCTGCAGTTTTGTTTCTTTTGTGCACACATCAATAATACTTATATCTAGCGGTGATAGACTCAGTAATGCCGAATAAGTTTAAATATGAAATATATTTATTTAAAATTTTTATAACTTTGTAATTGACTTATCTGAAAACCAAAAATAAATTGTAAAATAAAAGTTTAAATATGTTGGCTATAATATCTTAAACAAATAAGTTCGTTGCAGAAGAGTCGAGGCCGACCAGCCTACTGCTGGTCTTACGTCCATATGCCTTAGCAGAGGTGAACGATCAACTAATCAGTGCGATATGACGTGTTGTTAGCACGATAATCCTCCCACCGCACAGTGTGTAATTTCAAGCATCTAGCCGGCCAAAAATCATCTTTCACACTCCATATTTAATGCTAAATTCTTATATAGACGTGTTTATAACACTCCAAAGTATACTATCCAAGTATAGACAGATGCTTACATCTGTTAGGGGACCCTCACAACAGAGCGAAAGTTGCATGTCTCCGATAAGATCATTTGCGCTGCAGAGGCAGGCGCGCAGTTTGTATTTCGATGATGCAAAGTGAGGGAGTTAATATAATATTTTTCTTTAATGTACAGTTTGGATATATTATAAAGAGGTATATACTTTCAAATAAACTAATTCTTTTGCTAAAAATTATTATCTTATTGTCTAGAATAAGTGTCTGAATAAACATGTGCAGAGAGGCAAAGTTCTATCTTATTACATTATTTTGAGTTGAATTTTAAAAGGTGTAGCCCTCTATCACCTCGCTAAAATTTTGTGGACATATTCATTATGCTTTTCTGAGCAAGACGTCGTGATTTTTTTCTGCAACCAGATGCAGACAGAAAAACTATTAATTATTTTCAGACACCATGCGCTCCGTAATCAGGAGAGCTGTTTTCCAGGTGTGGAACAAGAGCGAGAAAAAAGTGAAATTCTCAAATATAATTCAACATTTTCGTCTCAAAGATTATTCTGAAGACATTTTACAGTCAATAAAAAAATAATTAAATTTCTATGCTCAAAAATTCGTTTACGGTGGGAAAAATACAGCATGAATGAGAAAATTTTCTTAAAATATAATGTGCTATGTTTGAACCAAGATGCAAAGTCTGAGAATAAAATATATAATGCTTTGAAATCTACTACAAAACAATTACAATTTGAGTCTGCCCGTACAAGCATTCGGGGATGTCCACGTAAACTTTTCGGAGAACTGAGCGAAAGATCAAAACGGAAAACATTTAGTACACTTTTTAAAGAAAGATCACCAGAAGAAAAGCTTTCTGCTGCCCATATGAGTTTCAGAACTTCTAGGAAAAGAGATGCGGCCAATATTGTAGGAGATCTTTTACTTGCATCACTTCAACGTGCGACAAAATCGAGAAAAAAACGTGAAAATTGATTTTGCAGGAACGACCAACAATTGTCACCTAATACGGTTCTCGCTTTGATTACTGATTTACAGTTGACCTCTAATCAATATAAAGAATTAAGGGAAATGCAAAATCTTGTAACAGTTAATTTAGATCCATCGTTTTATTTATTGCGAAACACTGAAGATAGGATAGGTTTAGGAAGGAAAGGGGACTACTTGTTGGCGTGATAAAACAAAGCAATCGCAATAAAAATGATGCAAATACCGCAAGAAGATTTTTCAGGTAGGTTTCCTCTTTCGCATATATTACGGGAATAGATGGAAATTTAATAAGTCGTTTACACTCTATCAGAAACTTTTTTCTTGAGGTTTTGCAATGCTGATGAACGGGCACTTGACATGTATGCAAGGGAGACAAGGGAATTATATTTATGCTTGCACAAATAGTATTATATGCCTACAACCCTTTACAAACTCTTGGCTCATGGACAGAAGGTCACATGACACTATTATACCTACTGGCATACTATCTGAGGAAGCCCAGGAAACGAGGAACAAATACTATATTAGACTTTTCAGAGAAGTCTTCGCAAGAAAAACATCAAGAAAGACACAAATACCGATCTTTTACTGAGGCTACTTATTTCTTTGGACACTTACATCATCAGCTTAAAGAAATTAAAAAGAGAAAATCGCTGTCGATTTTAATAGTAGTGCTGCTGTTCTCTCCGAGCCTCTATTACTCGGTGCTGCCGAAGGCGAGACTAGCAGCGAGGATACAGATTCTGATGGGGATGCATCTGACGTCTGAACGAGTAAGATATGTGGCAATATTCCTTCGTCTTACGCTTTCAATTTTAAGCGCATTCCACATTATGAACATTAATTTATTTTTTCACTGAAATCGATTTTTTTTACAATATTACTAATTTCATTTTCAGTCAAAATAGTTGCTATTTTCATTTTCATTATCGAAAACTTATCTACTTCAATAATTGAAGTTACATACCAAATGTTATGAAAATTGAGCGATTAGTTTTCGAGAAATTATTTTTGGCCGGCTAGACTCGCTAAATTACACACTGTGCACCGTTATTATGCTAGGGGAACAGGATTTCACTACTCATTATAGCATCCATCACGATGCTGGGTGAGCCCCGGTCCCGTACCCTGGTCAACATTTCATTAAAAATTCTTCTGTCGTGAGGAAGTAGCGCGCATTTCTGTAACGACAGTTGAAGGCATGACGTCATTATCACTCAGCTGCGACGCAGAACGTAATATTTTCCATATAAACAAATGACTCTTAAAATCGAAAATAAATGAACTGATATTCTGTAAAGTAGGTACACATTTTGTTGTCTTCCTCCCAATATTAATATTCTAGATCTTCACAGCAAGTAAAAAATTTTCTTATCATACTGATGGTAAAGTTTGAAAAGTAATAGAAATTATTGTAGTAGCCTTAAGCCTTGAGTACATACTGCTCACTCAGCTGACGAAGAGAGTCCAGTGAACGTATTACTCTTGCATGTCACGTTACCGGTTGGACTTTCACGACGATGACAACTTAACTCCTCTGTCCAAATACACGCCGTTGTGCCTCAATGGAGCAATGAAAGCAATTTTTCATACCATTACAGTTAACACTAACAGTAAGAATCCTTTATTAGTATAACTGCTGAGTGGATATCTGTGTGCGCAAATTGCAGAGATGTTTCCACATGAGCTTATTAAGTTCTCTTGTAACTCGTGCAGACAGTAGTAGCTCAGTGACAATAAGCCATGGAGATGCTCAGTGTGAAATATGAAAATATTAAAATGACTGCGTTTGAATTTTAGAATGGTAAATCCAACCTAATGATAATATACAACTCCCTTATATATATATATATATATATATATATATATATATATATATATATATCCTATTTTTATACATCTCATACACACTCAATTCCAAAGAAACCATTTATATTTAATTGACAGTACATTCATATCCGTCCAGTGGAGTCATACTCGCATCACTTCCGGAAAAAAACAATCGAACCGTGGTTAAATAAGTCATGAGGCATGTTTGCTATTCTCTTTCTGAATAATGTGAAATCAACAGTTAAGGTACCTGTGCGCTGTATCTTGCACTTAAATCTACTTAACGCTGTGTTTGTGGAGTGACCCTCCGGCGTAGACGTATTTACGTAAAATACATTCGAATTAACTGCTGATAGTCCAAGTTCCTAGTCAGTTGACTCTTCGAAATTACGCCGTATTGACCACCTGTAGTATAAACAGTGGAAATAGTGGTAATGTCACATTTAATACCGCAGCTAAGTAGCTCAAGCTATTATTTTGTATTACCTAACGAACTTCAGAACTTTCGACATGCGATATCTGAAGTTTATATACTGGTATAGGCCTATGTATAAGTGAAACTTCGATATGTGATACATGAAGATTACAATATTTAGAATATTATGTTTATGTGATACATTAAGGTTATATACTGTACGTGTATGTATTCACATATACTGGGTGAACAGTAGAGAGCAGAAAAGGTTTCACGGCCGGCCGGCTATGCGCGCGGAGGAGGGAACTCAAGGCCGCGAGAGGCCGTGAAATCTGTTCTGCTCTGTACTGTTCACCCAGTATAGCCTTTACTTATAATAGGTATATCGATGTTTCTAAGTGCGATAGATAATATAGTTGGTTGGTTTCTAATGTGGAGTCGTGTCTAGCAATGAAGCCCTTATCGATCTAACTTTCCATAAAATGTCTTAACATTATGTGGAATGTCACCTGAGCACGAGTATGTAACTTACTCTTTCTGGGGGTGCTAGAAGTCTTTATATTTAAAAAATCAATATATATCTTCGTCTGGCAATAAAGTATTATTATTATTATTATTATTATTATTATTATTATTATTTTAAAATGGATAGCTTGGGAATTAATGGAATGGCTTTAAAATTATTTAAATCTTACTTAAGTTACAGAACTCAAGCAACTAAAATAAATGATCTTCTTAGTGAATCACATGACATTGATATAGGTGTACCTCAGGGGACGATTTTAGGTCCCGTTTTGTTTTTAATATATATATATATATATATATATATATATATATATCAACGATTTACTTAAAATTGACATTGAGAAATATTCTGGTACTCTGTATTCTTATGCTGATGATACTGTGGTTATATTTAGCAGTTCGAGTTGGAATGAAACTTATTAAAATTCTAACAGTGATATTAACATTATTAAAGAATGGCTGGATGCTCACTTACTTTCTTTGAACGTTTCTAAAACAAAATTAATACCATTTTCATTAACATCACATAGCCTTGAGCAACTAAAAATGAATAGTAACAGAAGTATAACAATACATGATTGTAACCTACCTACTTGCTCATGTAACGCTTTGAGTATAACCTCACAAGTTAAATACTTAGGCATTATTATTGACCAACATTTAAAATGGGACAAGCATATCTCCTTCCTGTGAAAGAGATTGCTTAAAACAATCAACAAATTTTCCATTCTACGCTCTTATTTACCTGTTTATGTTCTGCGTACTGTGTACTTAGCTCTGTTTCAATCAATAATTCAGTATGGTATTCTAGGCTGGGGAGGAATGGCAAAATCGACTCTCCATCCTTTAAAGTTGCTCCAAAAAAGAATTATCAAAATTTGTCTATATAAACCTTTCGATTACCCAAAAAAATTAATTTTCCAGGAATTTGGTGTATCAAATCTCGAACAAATTTATAAACAAACATTGCTGATTTCCTTCCATAAAAACCACAATAAATTTAAATTTGATCGTCACGAATACCATACGAGACAAAATTACAGTTTCTTTCTAAATACCGGTACTCCGAAATGCCACACAACTGCTGGATTAAAACACAGCAGAAATTTTGGAACCAAAATATATAATGAATTAATTAGAGCTTACCCTGAGCTAAGTACACTTAACACACATAGATTTAAGAAACAAATCAGATTAATTATTTAATTCTTTAAGCTAATTGAGTTAAAAATTGATACTCTAATATTTTGTACTTTTGTATTTTCTATTTGTATATAGACCCTATTATTTACTTTACTTTATTATTTACTTTCATGTTGTTTTATGATCTAGATATTAATGTAATAACTATGTAAGCAAATGTATTTGATTAGAATTAGAGTCTGGCAGGGCGGAAGAGAAGGCCTACTGGCCTTAGCTCTGCCAGATTAAATAAATAAATTATTAAATTATTATTATTATTATTACACGCTGTATTATTTTACTATTTATTAATGTTATTGTGTTCAATGAACTCTCTTAATTTTGTGATATATTTTGTATAACTGATCTGAACTGCGCCCGAGCACGAGTTTCTGCTCTTTCGGGGTGCAATACCTAATGTACCTCAAGTTTAAAGTATTAAATAAATAAATAAATAAGTAAAAAATAAAAAAATAAAAAAATATTATTATTATTATTATTATTATTATTATTATTATTATTATTATTATTATTATTATTATTATTATTTCAAATGTAAGATGGAGCACTGAGATACAATCAGCTGTTGATTATTCAGGAACTGTATTCAGTAAGGGGATGGCGGTATAGCTATGGTGCGCAGTAAAAAAAAGCATAAATTGCAAGTTTTCAGTAGAGCAAAAGCAAAGTTTGAAATTAAGGTCAGTAGCATTATGATGAGCTGGAAATCTGACGTTCTACATTATTATGGAAGTGAATACACGTATGGCCTTTGTACCATATGAAGGAGTTCAGTTTTTATAATCACATAAGGACACAACTAAAAATCACTAATTTCTAATTTATTCCCTTTTACGGCAATGATGGTAATGCTGTTGCTCATAAATCCCCATTAAATACCCACTTAATGCTTTTGAATATGGAACTCATCTTTTACTTTATGCAGTTAAGTTTCACGCCACAGACCAGCTTTTATTTCCGGTCCTCGACTCCTAAATCCTGCACAATCTCTCTCTACGACGTAGTTGAGTCATAGAGAAGGGGAATATGCAAGAAGTCTGCAGGGTATTATGGATCATTGGATGGGAATTGCAGACGTTTTACGAGAACCCACCTTGTTTCCTTTATGCACCTGTCCAGGAGTCAGCCTGCAGCATTATAAATCCACCTCCCCTCTCTTCGCCACATGCAAACATATTTTCCCGGGACTCAAGCGGTCTCTCTTTCTTCTCCTCCTAGAGGCAGAGTTCCTGAAGCTGAGGGGGGGAATCGGAAATAAGCAAAAGTGAGGTGTGTGTGTGTGGGGGGGGGGTGGAGGGGTTGAAGATGGGAAAAGTGACGGTGCAAGAGGAAGGAGGGGAGAGAAATCGTTGTATGACGTCATATACCAGAAAGCTAACATCTTTTGCTACCTTGGTAACCGAAAGAATTTCACGCCCCGTTCGGCAAAAGAGAATTCACACATATACGTACACTCAAATCAGAAAAGTATATAGTTTTACGAGATGTTACGTTTCTTTGTTATCACTGAAATTTAGGGAGTTATTCTTCCTGTAAGTTCTCTGCAAGCAACGCTACTAGCTGAAATGTATCCTTTGTTAACTACGCTAGTTTTGCAATATGTAAAACTATTAACCAATGTCTATGCGTTGACTTCTTATACTAAAGATCCAGGTTCGGTTTCCGGTTATTTCAAATATACATTTTTGTGGACATATATATGATGTTGAGGTAAGTTTTCTGCAGCATCAACACTTCATTATCATCGTTGCAGGACGAAATAACACTTTGTCAACCAACATTATAACAAATACTCTAATTCACAATAGGACAGGGTTTTCAAATGTTCCGGATTTTAAAAGAAAATTCCGCAATTAAAACATATATTCTACGTCTTTTATAATTCTTCTAAGAAAGTCAAATTTTATCGTATTTTGAAATTAACGGTACTATCATTTAAAGTATTTGAACGGGAGTAAACCGGATGTTTGTAGTGAATAGGTTACAGTATTAAATAATAGTGATATAAAATATGAAATTCGTAAGATTTTATTTGAGTATACCAGCTTCAAATAGATTTTAGAAAAACAACTTTAAATCTGGTAGAAATTGAGTGTTTAACATTTGGACAGGTACTTTATAGTAAAAGCTACAACACAAATAATAGGCATACTTACTTTTTTTTAAACTCGACAAATCGCCTTAAGAATAAAAACTATTCGTTTTTTTATCATCTTCATGGTACAGGCAAATGCCCGTTCCAATCTTCAACGGTCTAATCAATGCATATGTTGCCTCCACTCCTATTTGTATTCTTCTATTTTGCTATGTCTTCATTCTGAATTATATCCAGTCTCGAACACCCTTTCGCATTATGTAGAAATCTCTTCTCACCAGCTTCTATTTTTACTGATGCCTTTCAGCGGTACTTTCCAGCTTTCGCAGTTATAAAGGATAGGAGCTGCCATAGCATTATCAAATTTTAGCTTAATATCTTTTTTGCTTTTATACTTATAGCATTTTATTAATTTTTTCTACGCGTTGTCTGCAAAATCTGTAATTTCTCTTTAATGCCATTTTCATATTACTGTATTTGTAACTTAAGGAGGGAGACAGGTAAAATTTTGGTCATTTTCAGTCAAAAATCCCATTCTCCTTTTCTTGTGAAAACTGAATCAGCAATCTCTTATTTGTTGAACAAATTCCAGTGCTCTGCTGCGTTTGAAAGCATAAAAATTACGCAATGTACGTACAAATGGCTGCATGCTGAAATTTTAATTCCATGCATATTTTTACAAGCTGTTCTCTCGTACTTTCTTTTCAGCACATTTCGTCAGGTTCGAAGTGTAAAAGTTCTTAAAATATTGTTACTAGGAACATGACATTTTTACTGCTTGTTCTATGTAGTCTACTGTAGTTAACAAAACGTGTTATCACTTTTTTGATAAACTGAATACTTTCGAAATTAAGAAACAAAATATATTTAGTATACTAAAAATTTAAATTTCGAAGTTGCATATGTATTTTTTAATCTTCTCTACCATTTATATTTATAAATTTAAAATTGTGGGTACGTAGTTATTTTCTAATCTTATCAGAGATACTGTAAAAAATATTGATACATGAAACTTAAATTTTGTCACAGGAGACAGGTTTTGAAAATATGCTAATTATTTTTATTTAAATTTGAATAAGTCAAAACTCATTCATCTCGTCAAAATGAAACTCATTTGCAAGAATACTTATAGAGAGGGGATAAAATGTACAAAATATAAAGTCTCTATCTTAACAATTGTAAAAAATAAGTACATCCATGGCGCTACAGTCCTGAAAGGCCAAGGTCGATCAGCCGGCTGCTGGCCTCACCACGTCCACATGCCGAAGCAGAGGTAGTTAGCACTATGATCCCTCCCCAGCCGTTATAGCTGGTTTGTGAAACCGGATTTTCGCTACCTATCGTAGCTCCCCAAGTGCATTACGATGCTGGATGGGCACCGGTCTCATACACTGTCCGAAATTTCATGAGAAAATTTCTTCCCTCACGAGGACTCGAACCAGCGCGCAGTCTGTAACGCAGGTCCTAGGCAGGATGCCTTAGATCGCGACGCCACGGCGCGGGACTCTTAACAATTGTATAAATTAGAAATTTCTCCCATCACCCCCCTTAAATCCAAAATATTTAAAGTGTGTTACTTGTTCTACAGCTTTGTTGTGTTACAAGTCACAGGAGGACATAAGTCGCCATTAGTTTTGTTGTTGTAGTTAATAGTTCAGAATGATCTCTCTTGCAAATTTTGTTTAATTCATACACTGATTTTTAAGTTTTCTTAGCTTTTTCATTACAATAAATTATGTTACCAGGAAATAGCAGTATATATTCTTTTATAATTTTTTATCAAGTAAAATATCGATATCTATGGACATTAAGCCTGGCGGCCTACTTGGTGCTATTCGACAGGAGTAGGCTACGTGCCGGCACCGGGTTTCCCCTTCTCTCTTCCTCTCTTTCACCATCATCCTCACTCTTTCCCTCACCCTTTACACTTACACATACACTCACCTAGTATACGACATAACTCTTCACAAATACACATCATGCATAACGGTGCCCGCCGAAGTGATGTGCAACTTGAAAAGGGGTCACAGTCATGCCATCTTATCCGCAGTGTATGGAACCCGAATCACGTTAAGTGAAGTCGGTAGGCATTAGATACACACACACACACACACACACACACACACACACATGTTAAATTGTTCCATTGTTAAACCATTTTGTCAGGTACCTGGAATGCAAGAGATTTAGCAACAAAGAAAAAAGTCTTGACATTGAATTGAAAAGAAAATGGATAAATATTTCAATCAAACAATCTAATTGTTTGTATCACAACATATTTATTTCTCTGTACAATACGAACTCTAATTATATTAATTAAATGTTTTACTATTATTCCGAAAATTAACCACAGTGAAGTTTGAAACTAAGTTTAATAATTTTATTTTTATGGTTATGGACATAAATGCGTTGTAATTATGGTGAATTTTACAGATATAATATGTGTAAAATTTATGATCATCATGTTAAATTGCAATAACATGAAAAATATATACCGCTCTTACAAATATTTCATTAATTTTTATTTGAGTTGTAAAATATTAAAATACCTGGATTGTCCTTTATTGCTGACCACATTAATTAGTTTGGCAATATAAATTTTTTATATGTTAAATTAATTGATAATTGTTAACTAGCAGTAATTTTGTTACTATTTTACTTTTATGCCTGTATGATACACCGCATTTTGCTGATCACTTTCTGTAACAAAGACAATGATGCTTTTATTAATCTAATAGGTAGTTAAATATAATTACAAATAGGGAGAAATGCTTCATTTTGCAATCATTTTAAACACAGTAATACATACAATTTATATCCATTAATTTATTGGAAAATTATACACAGCTATGGACGAAGAGGTGTGTAAACAGACAGACATAATGAAATTGTAAATAACTCAGTTTTTAATTGATAGGAAAGCTGAAAACATTCGTTTCATTGAAATTATTGAATGCCAATTTTTGCAATTTCTATGACATCACACAACTTTTAAGCGTAGAATTACAATATGAAATTAAAGAGCCAGTTGTTCATTATGACTTTAGCCGTAGCATTTTATCCAGAAATCCTGTATTTCTCATTAGAGAAATTGAAATTTATTTCCCTTCCATCGGAACTGTGTTTGTGTCCCTAAATTTGTGCTTGTTCCATATAGATGAAGGTGGTTGGATGATGACGTTATTAATGTGAATGTATAGGAATTGTTTAAACTGTAATTTACATAAAAGTGAGGACTTAACAGGCCAAAGGCGCGAATCCTTGAAGATGGATGACAATAATAATGAATGTGATGAAATGATTCCTGGTATTAGGCCTAAGTGAAAAAAGTTACCTGCTTTTGTGCATTGATATAATTTGATTCCATTGCGATATTTCTTGGATTTTGAGAAAATTAAAGATGAGAGAAATGAAAAACCTTATGTCAATTACTGTGTGCTCCCTCCTGTTGAGCGATATACACAGAGGACCGAGGCTACCAGTGGACGACTGGCCTCAGTCCACATAGCTCAACGAAGGTGAACGATAGCTCAACCAAGACATGAGTGACTTGTGGTTAGCATTACGACATCCCCCCAAATTGTTGTAACTGGCTTTCAAAGTCAGATTTCACTACTCACTCCAGCTCTCTAGCAAAGCTCCTCAAATTCTTCACGGTGCCGGATGGGCACCGGAACTACGATACACACTGGCCGAAATATCACGACAAAATGTTTCCTTCCAAAGACTCGAACCGTTCTCATTCCGTAACGGTTCCTCGTCACAGATTTCCCCTTACTCATCCTCCTACACTGTAGTATTGCCTCGCCTCTGGAATTCGTTACCTAGTGACGTCACGGACACTATCACAGTTTAAAATTAAATTAGAATATTTTCTGTCCTCCCATGAAATCCGTTGCTATATATTTGCTGATAAAGATTTTGTCTTTAGTATTTTAGTAATAATTTCCTTGTGTTAGATTAACCCTCTCTCTTGTGTTTGTCCCAACTAGAACAGCGTATCTTCCTTTATTTTATACTGAAACTGAGTGTCACTGTTATTTTGTATTCTTATCTGTTTTATTTTTTGATGCCATTTCTTCAAATTATAAGACCGATTTTTATTATTTTGAATTTTCTATTTTTATGTGCAATTGTTTTTATATAATTTTCATTTTGTCACACGTTACTATGTTACATGAATTTGCATGTACAGCTTGATTCAGGGATTTTGGCCCTAGCAAAAAGTAGATAGACTAAAGGCCCATTCACAATGAAAATTAAACATAATCGTAACATGAACACAGAAGTTTGCGGCTAGGTTACCAAATGGGATCATTCACAGTGATTCACATAAATATACTGACATTAACATTGCGTTAGACGTTAACATGAAAGATTGCGAACTCCAAACTTTCATGCTTATGCTTACGTGATTTGCAAACAGTAGGCCTACACCATAAATGGGCATCGTGCCTCACTGACCTTCACAGAGCTTATCGCTCTGAGTGACATCTTCACAGTCCCCGTTCCTCCCTCACGCATCTCCTAGGCGTGGGCAGGTTCTATATCAGTTTCATAAGCAATATCAGTGGTGGCATAATGATATTATCAAAGCAGTGTGTACGCGTTAGAAAATGATTATTTCATGAGAAATGGGAGGAAGAGGTTTTTATTTTTTTGCTGTTTAGAAGGGGAGAACATACGATGTATGTTATGCTCAAAAATCCTATAGGCATTAATAAATTTAACACACAACGACATTACTCCTTATGTCATAAAGAACACGCTGAATTAGAAGGTAAGACAAATTAAATGTTATTTTTCGTACTATTCCGAAGAAAATTTATGATCTTAAAATTTGCATAGTATACTAAATACGACATTATACCTTAAACACGCTGCATTAAAAGGTACGAGGAATTAAATATTGTTTGCACGTATTATTTTCAAAAGAAATTAAAAAATATATATCAAATGTGCGTAGAAAACGAAATATGATTTTCTGAAATTATTTTAGGTCGAGAACGTGCAAATCTATTAAGTCATCTTGATAAACGCCAGAATATTCAAGAAAATAAACGTAGATAACGTGATGGAATATTATTGGATAGTTACGAATTTTCTCGCCTGTGATTTAAATCAATTCAATGATGGAGAAATAGTAAAGAGGTTTATGATTAAAGCTGCCGAATTAATTTGCCAAATTCAATAAAAGTTTTCGAGCCTCTCACGTTAACCAAGCGCTTTCGTAATAATTCGCCACTGACCGCCTTAGCGATTACGATAAGGTGACGCAGGTCACAGCAGTTTATATTTCCCATCCTACTCTGCAGTCTCCTCTCCTAGTAATCAAACTATTTCAAATCGAGTGCCTCACGTAACCGAAAATTGTGCCCATGTATGGCCTACACAATCGTGGAGCGCTGAAGTATACGACAGAATATGAGGAAATGGCGTCGTTGTTATGTTTCCATGGTAACCAAGTATCTTTGCGGTTATGTTTATGTCCCATCATAAATTATGTGATTTTACCGTAACGTTTACATTCTTAAATTAACGCTTACGTTATGTTTAATTTTCATTGTGAATGGGCCTTAAGAACGAGTTACTCATCGCTACTGACGGGCTGGGTCACACAGGTCAGGCTGCCCAGTCATAACACCTAAGACTTCCTTCTTATCATGTCGCGGTACACTCCGTCTTAAAACACAATATTCTTCCGCACGTCCCGTTACTAACCACTATGTCTGTTGACTAACAATGTCATGATGACTTATATTTTCTTGACATGAGTGTCCCTCAGCTTCGAGCATAGATATTATTTTCATTCTTCCTCTTTTCTCTTCCCCTCCCATGCACATTTCTGATTAAATTTATTTCTTATGACGCAAAAGACAGCTCGCTCACTAGCCAAACAACCAAGGACAGGGACCATTAACGCTGAATCGAGCTGTACTGTAGGTCTGGTGGTGTGGAAGAAAAAGCCTGATGGTTTTAATTCACCAGAGTAAATAAATAAATACGTAAGTAAATAATTAAATAAATGAATGAATGAATGAATAAACGGAGAGCGGACTAATGAATAAGAATAATTAAGTAAACAATTGAAATAATTAATTAATTAATAATAAATAAGTAAGCCTAGTTAGGTAAATAAATAAATACAAATGAGTGAATGAATATAAGTAATTAAATAAATGTAAACGGATGAATGATTATACATAAATAAATAAAGCATGATGTCATAGACATCGCAGCTATGGCTCTGGATTTATATACGTATATAGACAAATATTTCATTATGTCATAGCCATACATACTCGTAATTGTTAGGCATTGTCACTAATAAAATTCTATCATCCTGAGTCCTGAGAGTATAGCATACTAGACTGTACTTAATACATGATTATGATGTAAGATGTAGGCTATATGCAGAAACCTGAAGTATAGTATAATGTATCTGCATTTGTGCCTTAACTGTAACCTGTACAACTTGTTCAGCATTTTTCCTCTTGTCAGTGACTTCTCTTTGAAATGAAGAATTATATAGCATTTTAAAAATAAAACAACAAATGTCTCAGGACTCAGGAAGCTATACATTCCAATGGATACTTGCTCTGTTGAACATTTCTCATAGCATATCATAGATTTGCTTTCCTAAATACATAGTACGATGTAGTACTTTTTCATTCACATCTACACCGATGATAGAGACAAATATGGAACATGGAGGAACGATAAAATTTTGACAGGGAAATTGAAGTACTCCGTCAAATCCTACATCATATACTGCCCTTACCATCAACAAATCCCATTTTGACTCTCCGAGATTTAAACCTGTGTTTGCGACGTAGAAAGCCGGCACTCTAGACGTTCTACCAAGCTAGGTCATTTATATAAATTTAAAATAAAATAAACCATTATCCTTTCGTCTAAGCAGTAAATTAGTCTATTAGCACAGCATGAAACTGCAGTGTTTTAAATTAGTAAAGAGCACTCAGGAAAAGAGTTTTAAAGTTTAACGTGCTGCACGAAACAGGGCGAGCTTGCTAATTCCGCTCTACAAGATCTTCTTCCACCTTTGCGGATGTTTCATTCCTTCTTTGTGCGTTTGCGGCTTTGTATCAACGCCAGCGAGTGATTTATGTATATTTTCTCTTCGTGTTCTCGCGGATGATTGAGGGTCTCTGCCTGGAAGAAATCGTCTAAATGAGATCTTTTGCTTGGAAACCTCTAAATCCTTCCAGAGTGATGCGTGCCATTCATCTATTCAATTCGCCTTCTCAATGAAAAAATGGCATACGTGTGTTGGCAGCGCCTCACAGGCCGCGCCGGCCGGTCTGAAGTAGATCGCGTCCGCAGTTCCGTCTGTGGTTACTTTGGACATGCCGATGCTGGTGAGGCTTGCGTTTGAAACCCATTAAAGGGCTTGTGAACTCGAATTTATAGTACTAAATCATTAAAACCATAATTTTAGCTCTAAGCTCGTGGGATAGATTCTGGAGTTAAAATAAAGTGGTTAATTGCATAAAATGTACATATTATTTAACAACATACCGAACCGATGCTAGACAACTTTATAGTTGATATAGCGTCGTTAAATAATGTATTTAAAACATGATCAATCCAGAATTCTCTTTAAAGTTATTGAATTATAAAATTCTTAAGTGGTGGTAGTAGTAGTGGTAGTGGTGGTGGTGGTGGTGGTGGTGGTGGTGGTAGTTTGCCTGGCAGAGTTAAGGCCATAAGGCCTTCTCTTCCACTCAACCAGGTTTCAGTAATATACATGAAATACAAAATTATGTGATAGATTACAAAACAACACAAAAGAAGATACCTTAGAAATTACATAAAATATAGTAGGAAATTACAAATAGTCAAAATCAGTTACATAATGTAAGAAGAATACAAAATAAAGTAGAACATTACATATGATCAAAATCAGTTAGCGTACATAACATAAAGGGAAATATATACACACACACACAATTTATAAGACATAAACTGCTCGAGATAAATTCGATGATTAATTCACTTGAGATATAGTATATTAATATACTAATAGGAAAATACATGTGCATTACAAGACATAAAAAGTTGAAAAGCAAAATCGTACTATATGGCATACAAATACAAATGATTAAGTAATATATCAAGATAATAAAAAAGGAAAAAAAGGAGAGAGAGAGGAGAAAAAAATAACAACTTGGTCATTTAAGACTATTTAGAGACTTGCGCAAGAGTCTAGTTCTGTTCAATAAAAACATTTCTAAGTAGAGTGTACTTCAAAGATTTCAGACTCCGACTGCCAGTCTACAGTCGGCACTTGTGGTGATATGAAAATAATTTTGTAAAATGTATATGTCTAGACATTCATGTTCCTGTGTTATGGACTAAGATCTATGTAAGCACTCGTCGATTTAAAAAAATGTAAAGACATAAATCCAAATGTCCACAAAAATTCAACTCTACATCTTAGGGTCAATTAGGGCTAATATGATAGATTAAAAAATGGGGTTAATCTGATACAGACTTTAAAATGTATCAAAAGCTCAGTTTGAAAAAGGTTAAAACTGCGATTATGGAAGTGCATTTTATGAGCTTTAAGGTGCAATTTGAACGAAATTAAAAAAAAAAAATAATTTATCGGCCTCATAAATTTATTAAAAGAGGAGACAGTTGTGTTGCTTGAAAAAGCTTTATTGTGATACTGGCTTACTTTTGTTATTAAATTAAATTAATTAAATTATGTTTTATTGAACGACGCTCGCAACTGCCGAAGTAATATTAGCGTTGCCACTCTGCCGGAATTCTGTCCCGCAGGAGTTGTTTTACATGCCAGTAAATCTATTGACATGAGTCTGTCGCATTTAAGCACACTTAAATGCCATCGACATGAGCCGGAATCGAACCGCAACCTCGGACACAGAAGGCCAGCACTTTACCGACTGCACCACCCAGGCAGTTTTGTTATTGCCCTTGAATAAATAAAGATAGAATAATTTTTAAATTTTCCTGACAATAGTGTTAGTTTCATTTTTCTCTAAAGAAAAGTTGTGAATAGTGAGCAGTATATCAGTAATTAGTGTGTTAATGAGAAGAGCTACTATGATAACACTTTAGAGATATTATGACACGCTAGAAAAACTATTACGATAGTATGTTTACTATGATGGATTTTCTAATTTAAAGCACTTTATCACATCTTGAGGGTTATTTCATAATTTCTCAGCTTTTGAAGAAAGTTTGAATTGACATGTTGGTATGCCATCTACAATACAGTGTAAGTAAAAAAAAAAAAACTTAAATATATAGACTTATTTTTACTTACTTATCTAACAATTTTAGCTAAATAGATGTTCTTCTTAGTCCTAATATTTAACAAAACTTTGGAAAATATATTCATCAATATTTAAAAATGTATTTTAGTTTATTTTAGCAGTACAAATGTATCATAAATGTCTCAATCTTTTACCTTACACACAAAAAATGCATTTGAACATACAACAATTTTCTAGCATTGGCAGTAAGTGTAATTATGTTCAATAATTGTACACGTCATTACAAAAGTTTCTGATTATTACTCAATTTTAATGTGATTTCAACCGAATTTTACAGGTGTTACATTAAGCATCTGTATGTATCACAATAGCCTTACTTCATTGCTCTATATAATATGGCCAGATTTATAGCACTGTATCAGAATACCCCTATAGGTGTATCACAACAGCCCACTCAGAAGGCTATTATGATACACTGATTTTGTTTTAATTTTATCCATTATTACAATAAAAATGAATATAACTCCAAATCCTTAATATACAGAGTGGAAATGAAATTACCTTGCAGATTATCAAAGTGAATAGCTCACGTTCTATGTAACAAAAAACTGTAATGTTATATTTTGGAAAGTTAATAATTTTTTCAGAAAAAAAAATGTTTTTTCTCAAATGTTTAGCAAGCTCTTATTCATGAAATAAGTATAATAATCCGTCAATAACTGTCTTATTAACCTAAATAAGACAGTTATTGATGGATTATTATACTTATTTCATTTATATGCTAACTTATCGGACCAATATGTCTCTTAAACCTCTTATTCGGTAAGTAGGATCGTGACTTTCGTCCATATCGATAGGAAAACTAATAGAGAATAATTTATCCCTTTGACATATTTCAATAGTGTGGATGTTTTTCGTGTACATTTAATTTTAAAATTGTCTCATTTCAAGCTACTGCACGATGCGAGGTGGTTGCAACACAGCACCAGATAACACCTCATCTAGCGAGATACGTCGAGTTCGTTGATTTCTTACAATTGTATCACGAGAAGAGTGTGTTAGCGGCGTTGTTGCCCAACTGCCGAAGCTTCAAGCATCATTTTCTAATTAATCGTGCATTTGGTCACAAAACGTAATACAGGTTTTCTATTCATTTAAGTGTACCCTATCGTCCCTTTCAATCAGCAAAGTTATTTCACTTCCACTCTGTATGTTTAAAGTAGCACATAAATTGATATTTTCAAATTTGTAAATGCTTTGATAGAAAAATTAGAGTAGAAGATTGATTTTTGTATCATAATAGCGGGCTCACGGTTGGCACTAATATAAGTATACAAGAAGACATTCACAGAGTTTGTAAGCTTGACGAAGTGAAGATAATGCAAGGATATTTTTAACATACATCCGAAGATTCGATGAAAGCAATATTCAGTTATATTGATAACCGAATCATCTCTGCTGGTCTGTGACCAACATGTCGCCCGATCATACCAGCCTTAATTTCTTTTTGTGGATCAACTTAAGGTTAGGGTTTTCTATGACAGTCTCAAACCCTGGAACAGCTGGATGATAACATCTCTAGGGAAACCAAAAATAGTGATGGTGTGATGTTGGTACATGTAAAAAATAACATGAAACGCCGTATCGATTCGTGTTATCGCTGTGATTCACATGAACCGAGTTAAGTTTTCTGTGAGATTCTTGCGGTGGCTAAGTGATCAGACCTCCAGTCTGTCTTGCAGGCGATCCAGATTCGGGTCCCTGTCAGGTCTGGAATTCTCCATTGAAAAATTTTTATAGTTACACTTGTGGAGGACAAGGTCGTTGTTGGGATTTTGTGTGGGGCTCTCCCGTTTCCCGATATCAGTTATCTATATCGTTCCGTTCTGCCTTCCTTTACTCTCAGTAATCAATCCTTAGCAATCTCCGAACTATGACTGGCGAAGAACGGAGGGGATTGGCCTAGGGGCGAGTGGGATTTTCTGCTCGAATACGAGTAAGCAGGGAACCTTAGTGTAGTCACCCGGTGTGGGTTTAGAAATGAGCCTAGCTTGAGGGTTAGAGCAATTGGGCGGAGTAACGCAATGATAGACCAACCGACAATTTGAAAAAAAGAGAGTGAGAGATATTTGCACAAATCTGTTGATGGTAGGCTAATTTAACTCGGAAAAAATCAAGAATGTGATATCTATTCTGAATTTTTCTGCTATTTATAATAAAAAAATTCGTTTATTGCATAAAAATGCATTTATTTTTTTTGCTTTGAAATATTAACTCAACTGCTCGTCTCTTATTAAAAATCGGTTAGCCTTTTTTGGTAATACTTGTGCTATTTTTTGTAATAGTATGAATGTTATAATACTTCTTGCATAGAATGTTATATAAAAACAGATTTATTTCAATGGCCAATATCTCGAAACAGGTTTTTGGCGCTTGGATCACTATTGCTAATCACCGTTCAATTGATCTTGAAAGGTTGCAGGGCTAGTTTGTAGTGCCCTACCTCTCTAAATTCAATTCAGTCCGATTCAAAGTTTCCTGTGAACTCTACCGCTTTGCCTTCATTTCTCTGTGCAATTTAGGTACGACATTTGGTTCGGCTCTACTGTATAAGAATCACTTTGTATATTTACCTCACTTGCTTTTTTAATCTTAGTTAATGAGAGTCATAATGATCGAAACTATTAGGTCTGGATGTGGAACATTCTTTTAGACCACCATAAACAAGTAAACTGCTAAATCCACAATTTGGGACATCTGGCCGACATCTACGGCTAACCAATAGGATCCAGAATATAAAATAGAGGTTAACTTGAAAATAAAATACAGTACTTATGATTTGCGGAGAGAATACAGAACAACGATAAATTTAAAAATGAAATACAATTTGATTTCGGAGAAATATGAGATGAAAGTACAATGAAGAATAATGAAATGAAGTAAATAATATTGCGTAGTGTTACACAAGTGATTGTATAAAATGGATAATGAATCTCCCAATATCATTAGACAAATTTTGTTAATGTCCTCATTAGAAAATTTAAGAGAAAGAAGAATGGTTTTGATTAACTTAAATGAAGTTCACCTAGACTCATTGCCATTTTGTGTATCTTGTTAAATTGGTAACTGCTAATTCTTTATTTTCTTATAAATTCTCGAGGCGATTTATGTAATAATACGACGATAAGTAAGCAATTTTGAAAGCTGGAAAGTATAATTGAAGAGTCGGAGACAACATGCTCCATGACCTCTTCGTCCACCAAAAATCTCATAGGACTTCCTAAATGAATAGTCAAATATTTGACGGAGTTGAAGTATCAATTTAACCAAGGTCGATCGAGATTTAACCCATTTTGTGGAGAATATTTTAGAAAATGTGCAAAGAGAAGCTGCAATATATTTAAAAGTAAAGTAAGTAAGATTAGTCTAGCATTCTTTTGCCGAAAACGCTAAAAGATTGCTTTGTTATTGGCCCTGATTTTTAAAAGATGTATTGTATGTGATAGAAATCAGACATGGACTTTTAAATATACAAACTTCTAATGAAAATCTTTATTTAACTTGAACATATACAAATTACTCTAAAAATAACAACAGTAGAAAAAATAAATTTGCGATGGTGGGAAGATCATCATAAAGTGGTAGCAATGTAATGTTTTCTCAAAGGAATGCCAGATGAAATAGTCGTACTTGTAGGTAGGATTAATTGTGTGGAAATTCAGATATGCAAATTTGGCACACAAACGTACAAAAAAATATATATATTGTCGTTCAAGAGCACTTGTCTAAAGGAAAATTTACCAAAGTATACCAATAAATAATAAAATAGAGATGCCATGAGTACGCAATATTGAAGATAAGTAGCCAGGTCTCCAGGAAGCACGCGGTACTGAGGCACTACCCTACTGGACTATGGTGCAGTGACTATCAACATTTCTCTCCTTACCTGAAATACAGTGACAGATGAGCCTCTTTGAGGATGGCCTCTACTCGATGTCGTAAACTCATTCAGTGCTCATTAAACTTGGATCGACTGTGGACAGCACGAGACGAGGACGAGCAGTGGAGGCAGGGATGACCCACATAAAGGGATTGCACATGTCGTGATGCATCGTGTATTCCCGCCACATTACATCACCCAAGTAAGCTATCACTCAGCAAAGTGATATGCTATTGCCAATAATCGTCTTGCTTGTCAGGCCAGATAAAGCTAGGCATTCAATGGAGAGGTAAAATATAGTCCCCGTCATACGTTCCAGAACTGAAGGGACAGTCAAATACAAGACGGTACTAGATATTTTCATTCCAGGAAACTACAGCATGAATGAGACTTGATAGTTATTTTCGTAACTCAGATGAAAAGGTCAATAATTATTTAGATTTTTGGAATAGTATAAGTTAAAGGCGCCTACTTCTTTAAATATTTGATAAGGGGGCGCAGGGCTTTGCACAAAGCCCGAGGAAACCTTAATTCCTGTTTCTCAAAAATGTCCTTATTTTACAGAAAATAACATCGTCTAATTTTTCATATAATACTCATAAAAATTGCTTAACCCAAGATGGTTGAAATCTGCGGCCCTTATGCACTACCTTTTCCCGTTAACTTCTTTGTTCATCCTTGCATAGTTAATGAACAATTAGCTATTAGTTTCACTGCCACTCGTACAACCTAATTTACTATTCTATTCCCGTTTATTGCTGTTTTATTTTTAACAGTTACCTTTACTAAGAATTTATCTGTTATCAATGGTCACATCGCAATCATTAATCATATTTAACAAGAACACACCTGCGACCATGATTATTACAAGAAAATATCACTATAACTGAATGTTGATAAGGGTCACTTTAAAATTTCGTAATAAATGTAATTGATTGTGAAAAAAATCGTTGAACATTAATAACAATTATTTAACTGATATTAGGAAAATGTTCAGTCGAATACATTATTATTTGTATTTTTATTTCCATATTACGAGGGAGAGTCAAACAGTAACCTGTATAAATATGTACAGCTGTCAAAAAAAAAAAGTGGCCGCACTCGTGAACAGCGAATACTTTCAAAGTCCACTTCGGGTCGCGGCGATGTTACACGATGCATGTGCTTGTACAAGCAGTTCCGGAACTATGAAAGTGTTCCATATCTACGCCTCGTGGACCAGTGGTAGAGTGCTTGTTTAATGATTCAAAGGTCGTGGGTTCGGGCCTTCTTCAAGTTTTCATTTTATTTTTTAATTTTTCTTTAGCGATGTAAATGATATTCAAATTATCATTTATATCCAGTTATCGTTCTTTATGGATATCACGTTATTTATATTTTGTTATCGTTCTTTAGAGATATGAACAAAATTCAGGTCATCATTTGTATTCTGTTATCGTATTATAACGATATGAATAATAATTATTATTGTATTTCCAATGAGGGTTAGCCGTATTTTACATATGTATGTTAGAGCTATAGTTTTATACACAAAAAAGATAAGCATAAAGAGAAATGGAAAAGAAAATTAAATTAGCTTACGCGATGTAAACAAAACATAAATAAGTTAGGCATTGCGATTGCAAAACAAATATCAGGAATCAATTTGTAACATACAAAAACATTAACAACACACATACGTAACACTTCTATAACACAAATATGCAGCTTTCCGTACCATACATCATAAATTAATACACAATAGTCACACAAACACAATCAAACCATAATTACGACATTGCGAGACATCAAGCATCACATAACTGACTCACATACATAACAAATCAAGCATCCGTTACAACACATACACTTCAACATAGTAACCACACTTTTAAAAGTTACAAATTTGGCTCCAAGAAGAATAAATAGGACACTGTTACTAATTACTATTCTTCTACAATTCCTTAAATACATCTGTAATAAATCTGTGAAATTCCGATATGAATAATATTCACGTTTTTTATATTGTTATCGTTCTTTAGCGATTTAAATAATATTCAAGTTATCATTTATATTCTGTTTTCCTTCATTAGCATTATAAAACAATATTCAAGTTATTTATATTGTTATTGTTCTTTCGCAATATATTAATTAAACAAACCGATATTTATCATTTATATTGTGTTATCGTTCTTTAGTGAGACTGTATAAATAATATTCAAGTTATTTATATTGTAATCGTTCTTTAGCGATATAAATAACATAAATTTAATATTAGGTTTGGAAAAATCCAGTTGCATAATACTGGTATTAGTTTTTCTTTTTGTATTATTACATACAATTGAACCACAATAAAATGAAAAGGAGTAACGAGGAATTGAACCTGAGACGTTGACATCTAAATTCCGACGTTCGTCCGCTGAGCTACGAGAGCAAAAGTGTGGAAACATTTTTGGAAAAATTGGCCCAATCACACTCTAAGATCTTCTGATGATTCGTAGAAGCTAGTCCAGGATGCGGGGGGCAAAGGCTAATTGAGATTTCCCGGTCTCTGACCGGGTCAAACATCCTGATAGAAATAATATTTAACCCTTGCCGTGACTTTCGGTGAAGTCCGGAGGGCCCAATTAGTCAAATCCACTCTCCTCATCTCCACGCTTGGGCCCCTTGGAATTTAATAAAATGCGAAAGAGATTGTGGTGTGCGGAAAGCAACGGGATGTTACCGCATTTAGGCCTATCCTTCCTAAGAAAACTGCAAACATGAACAAAGGAAGCTTTTAATAGAAGAAGAAGGATCTTCTGCGGACCTCTGGAAAAAGAACTAAGGAAGAGACTAGTGAAGTGCTTTGTGTGGAGTGTGGCATTGTATGGGGAAGGAACATGGACATTACGACGAAATGAAGAGAAACGAATTGAAGCATTTGAAATGTGGATGTGGAGAAGAACGGTGCGTGTAAAGTGGACAGGCAGAATAAGAAACAAAATTGTGTTTGAAAAAGTGAGTGAAGAAAGAATGATGCTGAAACTGATTAGAAAGAGAAAAAGGAATTGGTTGGGTCTCTGGTTGAAAAGAATAATGGACGACATTAGGATATGTGGATCATATGCGGAGACTAAGAGGAAGGCAGAAAATAGGAAAGATTGGAGATTGCTGGGTTTGCAGTTAAAGACCTGCCCATGGACAGAACATTTGTGTGTGTATGTTCAGAATGCCTGGAATATCGTGTCTAAGAACAGTCGCTATTTGCAAAGACTAGTCAATTCCATGCCCACTCGACTGCAAGATGATCGAGATAAGAGGAAGATAGACTAAATATTGAATTGTGGCTTTTTGTTTTGTTTTTTGAACGCTCAATTGTTTGAATATTTTAATGCCGACGCCAGTAAATTTGTTATGTTTATGCCACGAAAGATATTTTATTGAGAATAAAATCTTTTTTCTTTCAATTTGCAGCCACAATATCATAATGATAATGATAAAGTCATGGCATAATATATTAATGAACCTGATGTTAATTACTAAAATAATCATAAAAGAAAAAGGAGGCATTATGTCTAGTTTGTCTCTCTCAAAAACAGAACAAAAAAGGACATAAAAAGCACGAGGTTATAGTCGAACGCAGGACCTCATGAATAAGACGCCTGAATGCTACCATTATGCTATCGAATAACACACAGTATACTTCAATTATAACTGTAGATATCAGGCAACGTGGTCCAACAACATGTAACATCGCCTGTCTCCGAATTGTAGCGAAGATACCCGAAGGGAACTTTGATACAGGAGAGCGGCCACTTTTTCTTTTGACAGCTGTACAATAAGACTGCAAACACTTGATCATAGTATCACAGGAACACTTACATTGAACGTAGTTGGAATTATGTTGAAAAGTAATAAAGTGTTTGTCAACTTATTGTGCATATTCAATTAATAAAACATTTATTAAGGTTGCTTTTGACTCTCCCTCATATTATTTCCACATGGAAATATGTATTACTGTTAAACCGCAATTGTTGATAGATTTGAAATAAACTGTAAAAATGTAAATCGTAAAAATAGAGAAGTGGAATCACCTTTGCGTCATATTATGAGGATTCACCGATCTCAAATGCAGAAGAAAAGAAAAAGGGAGGACATTGTGAATTCCGTCAATGCGATACCTGCCCCCCTGTGTGAATTTGAAATAACCATTTTTCGCTTATGTCTTAGTTTATTTTTAAACAAATTAATCATTTCTTAACATAAGGAAACTCTCTCCTATTACTTTTATTAGGGGACGACGCCCCTGACTTTATAAATTGAGAGACAGAAAGTGCCTAGCCTCCGCCGTCAATGTCGATACAGGAGAACGTATGAGGCTGACGATGATTGATTCTTTTTTTTCTTTTATGAAGGAGGAGCCTGATGGCTTTCACTGCAGCCTGAGGCTTTATTGTGCTTACCACTTCTGTTCTGTGAATGGTATTTGAAGCCGAGCGGTTGCACTCTTGTACAAGTACAGCACGCCGCCGTACAGTAAACTTAGACTCAGACTATTGTATTGATGATAATAATGATGATGATGATGATATGTAAATTTATGATGGCGAAATCAGTATGAGGTCCAACGTCGAAAGTTACTCCCCAATTCTGTTTCAACTGGTTGATGGAAAACCTTACAAAACCCCCAACCAGGTAACTTGTCTCAACCAGGTTACGAACACGGACCTGCTCGTTTCACGGTCAGATGTGCTAATCTTTACTTCACAGCAATGGATACGATGACAGTTACTACTCCGACGACGGCGATTTGATGATGATGATGATGATGTTGGTGATGGTGAAGAGGAGGAGGAAGATGACGAGGATATCATTGATAAATCAACAATAAACAATTCGTGCATAGCTCCATTCGAACTGCTACTTGCACGAAAATCGAGAGAAATATACAAGGTGTTAGGGGTTTGAGTGCGCAAATTTTAACAGGAGGTTCTTTGTATGAAATAGAACCAACACTTTTAATGGAATATTTTTATACAACTCATAGTTCAACCATAGTGTGGAAAGATTTATTGCCGATGTTTTCATGTCTCTTTAAATTTTAAGATTTTACTATCAATGTCGCGATAGATATTAAAAAATGAACAATTTATATATTTGTCTTTTTGCACAAAATGCAACATTTATTAACAAATTAATGCTGAAATTATATTATGTGTACATTCTGTGTAACTAAACCATCAGTAATGTACGTGGCATTTATTTGCGAATAAACAGTTCACTTTATACAAAAAAGACAGATACATAAATTGGTCATCATTTTAATATCTATCGCGACATTCATAGTAAACCTTAAAGTTCCTATTCATAGACATTTCGCTAGCCCGCGCTACGAGCGTGCTAAACTAGCCCCGGCTATCGACTGGTTACTTATACGGGATTCGTATCATATCATATCGCTAACACTGGTTTATGAATACGAAAAACGTTAGTTCGTTGATCATCCACCGGAAGCACGCGCTAAGAATGTCTATGAATACGGCCCTTAAATTTTAAAGAGATATGAAAATATTGGCAACGAAACTTTCCACACAATTTATTTTTAATTGGTTGAACTATGCGTTGTAGAAAAATATTTCATTAGAAGTATTGGTTCTATTTCATACAAAGAACCTTCTTTTAAATTTGTTCACTCAAACCCCTAATAACTTGTATAATATCAACTTTAATTTTTCTTAACAAGTTTAGAGTTTTAATAATGTGTGCCACATTATATAACGCAGATTAAGAGATCAGAAAGTAAATAGTCTTCAAATTCGTGTAAATACCATGAACAATGAAATGTATATTACTAAAGAGAGCAAGGAAAGGTATAATAATAGTCATAAAGCAGTGACGATCCCAATATTAATCGTACTGTTCAGAGCAGAAAATCTGAAGTCTGATTGTTAGTGTAATATGTTACTAGTCAGCGATGTATGCAATAGAGGAACTGGCCACCCTACCCCATTATCTCCTTAGTTACTTTATGAGTGATGTCTTATTGGTGTCACTTATGAGGTTCAAACTTACCTTTGGACAGTTGACTAAACAAGAATAACGGAGCAGAAAAGTGAGTGCCTTTTAAATTTAGAAAAGTGAGTGTTAACTGAACAACATAATGGACTACGTACCAGTATATACAACCGAGATGACCATTTCCAGGCTACATGTTTAAGATCGAAAGAGGAATAAGTCTATAGATATTCTTCAGATTTGCATGTGCAAAATATGCTCTAAGTACATACCAACCACATAATTTCATTACAAACATAAACTGAAAAATCTATCAACAGAAGAAATCTGGGACGGTCCAAGGATTTACTAAACCGCCAGAAAGGATAGCTGGAGAAGAAACAGGACAAAGAGTTTAATAAATAAACATTGATAATGAATTATTTATCTTACACTTCATGGTTTAGATTCTAGTATGTTTACTCATTCTATGTCATTCAAAATATTCTCTCTTCTCTTCGTTCCATGAGTTTGTATAAATGTAAAGATGTTTGATATTATTTTCGGTGGCATACTTTTTACTTATTGCATTAATATAATATAATCTTCATCGTCTTCATTGTTATCATCAAGGTTTGCTTATTTATTTATTTATTTATTTATTTATTTATTTATTTATTTATTTATTTATTTATTTATTTATTTATTCATTTATTTATTTATTTGTTAACTCACAAATTCATTCATTCATATTTATATTTATTTTTATTCATACATCATAATAAATTACTGGCTATGATTCGCCACCACATTGTTGTATACGAGTGGCCCATAACCTCCTCATTTCAGTATTTACTATTTTTTTTTCTCATCTCAGACGTGTGCTTTCCATATGTTTCCTTAATGCTATTTATACTATTATAATGGCAACCTACATTAACATCCTCAGGGATTCCATCCATCTTAGAACCTTCCGGGATCAGCCGTTCAGACGGCAAGATACCCGATGGTCTCCCTTTAGTCCCGTGGCGTGTAGGTAAATCAGTAGTGTCAGAGTTGTAAGTCAAAAACCGGTTGAAAGTGCAGTCGGAGCGTGAACTTGCTTATGTCTGTGGAAACACCGGAGCACGCAACGAGTCATAGTGGAGCGCTCCGCTCCGTTTAGTCTCTGTCTGACAACGCTGAGGTAAATCCTTAATTTGGGATGCCACATGTGTGGCCCCTTCTCATCTGTCTTTAACCACTAAGACACCAGGATCTGCATCAGAAAATGCTGCTGCCAATAAAAATCATAAATATAAACATCTTACAGATAATTATATTTTTATCCTTCTGCGGTTGAAACGTTTGAACCATGGTATAGTGAAGCCAAAGCTCTGACTTCCACCATAGGCAGAAGTTTAGTGCAGCATTCTGGGGACCCTCGAAGCAGTCAATATCTACGTCAGCGCATTGGTATCGCCATTCAGCGCGGTAATGCAACAAGTTTTCTCGCATCGTTCCCTGAGTCCTCTTATTTAGATGAAATTTTCTTTCTTTAATTAATTAATTTATATCAATGCACCAGACAGAAAATTTATGTTTAAGATATCAGCGCTTTCACTTTAGAATTCTTCTTTTTATTTTGTAATATGGAAGACAAAATTTTATGTATTACTATTAATGTAACTATTGTGTATTATTCGTATTGTGATTTAGATTATGAAGTATTTTTGAGAGTAATAAAGACAAAACAAACCTACAGAACATCAATCACTCTTCTCTATCTTAATCATACACTCAAACTAACCACTTCATTCACATCACTTTCAAAAATGTCCCTAAGTTATTAATTAATTAATTCATTCATTCATTTTTAAACTATTTATTTATTTAATAATTAATTTCTTTATTTCTTTATTAAATTCCTATTCTTATTTGTTATTACTTACTTAGGCTACTTACTTGCTTACTTACTGGCTTTTGAGAAACCAGGAGGTTCATTGCCGCCCTCACATAAGCCCGCCATTGATCCCTATCCTGAGCAAGATTAATTCAGTCTCAATCATCATATCCCACCTCCCTTAAATCCATTTTTATGTTATCTTCCCATCTACGTCTCGGCCTCCCTGAAGGTCTTTTTCCCTCCGGTCTCCCAACTAACACTCTATATGCATTTCTGGATTCGCCCATACGTTCTATATGGCCTGCCCATCTCAAACGTCTGGATTTAATGTTCCTAATTACGTCAAGTGAAGAATACAATGCGTGCAGCTCTGTGTTGTGTACCTTTCTCCATTCTCCTGTAACTTCATCCCTCTTAGCCCCAAAATATTTTCCTAAGCACCTTATTCTCAAACACCCTTAACCTATGTTCCTCTCTCAAGTGAAAGTACAAGTTTCACAACCATAAAGAACAACAAGTAATATAACTGTTTTATAAATTCTAACTTTCAGATTTTTTTACAACGGAGTAGATGATAAAAGTTTGTGAACCGAATAATAACAGGCTTTTCCCATATTTATTCTGTGTTTACTTTCCTCCCGAGTATCATTTATATTTGTTACTGTTGCTCCCAAGTATTTGAATTTTTCCACCTCTTCAAAGGATAAATTTCCAATTTTTATATTTCCATTTCGTACAATATTCTCGTTACGAGACATTATCATATACTTTGTATTTTCATGATTTACTTCCAACTCTATCTCTTTACTTGCTTCAAGTAAAATTCCCGTATTTCCCTAATCGTTTGTGGATTTTCTCCTAACATATTCACGTCATCCGCATAGACAAGAAACTGATGTAACCCGTTAAATTCCAAACCCTCTCTGTTATCCTGGGCTTTCCTAACGGCATACTTTAGAGCAAAGTAATAAGATAATGCATCTTCTTGCTTTAGCCCACAGTGAATTGGAAACGAATCTGACAGAAATTGACCTGCTGTACGTTTCACTGAGACACATTTTAATTAATCGAACTAGTTTCTTGGGAATACCAAATTCAATAAGAATATCATATAAAACTTCTCTCTTAACCGAGTCATATGCCTTTTTGAAATCTATGAATAACTAATGCACTGTACCCTTATACTCCCATTTTTTCTCCATTATCTTTCGAATACAAAATATCTTATCAATAATTGATCTAGTACGCCTAGAACCACACTGATGGTCCCCAATAATTTCATCTACATATGGAGTTAATCTTCTCAAAAGGGTATTGAACAACATTTTGTACGACGTCAATAAAATTGATATTCCTCTACAGTTAGTCTTGTCCCCCTTCTTAAAGATAGGTACGATTATGGACTCCTTCCATTGTTCTGGTACAATTTCCTTTTCCAATAGCAAGTACAAGTTTATAAATTTCGTTAGATAATGCGCTATTTCTTATTTGCTATTAAGTTCATAAAACGTAAATCCTGTGAGAGGTTTCAGCTGGTTTTCTCTCTGAGATGTTCGTTCTATAATATTATATTATACAATCAAAATCCCTTGCTTTACTTACAGTTAACATCAAGTTACATGAACACACCACAACTTCATTGAACAGCAGAGCGAAGCTCGTAAGTTTCAGAAAACGATCTCATCATCGCTATTGAAAGTGTACTTGAAGATAGAATATTTCCAATAAAATAGTTTGTTTTTAATCTCTCCGTCTTATTTTGTGGCTTCTCTATATGTATATAAATTAATACTATTCGATGACATTAGCCATTCCTACCTTGCCCCTCATGTTATATATTTGCGTTATATTTTTGTTAATAAGCTTTCTTACTTTAACGTACCCATTAGTGTTTAAATGCAAGAATTGCATAGATTTTATTAGAAAAACCACGAAGCATTTTTTCAATAAAATTATATATCTGCATGATTTCTCATTTTAAAGTAACAAAGACTTTCTCAAAAGCTTAAATATTTTCATAGAGTGACACACTCAACACTGTGTTTTTTTTTGTTTTGTTTTTGTTTTTTTTTTTAATTCACATATCGCTAAAGCACAGTCTAAACATGATCTACTTCGTCAAAATTTCTTTTTCTCCGCCCATAATCCAATGTAATCTGTGGGTGATTATTGTTATGCTTATGGTCTTGCTGATACTATGCTGTGCCTACTGTAGTACCATATATGTTGCGTTCCGCCACTGCAGTATGAAACGTTATTATGGGAAGATGTGAAGCATAAATTATTTGATATCAATTGAAATGCAATACGAATGTATAAATTAATGATCATATTACTTTGTGCTCTAATTGTGACATATTTCCGCCATCATATGCATTCAACGCATTAACTTATCGATCACAGACAAACATATTCAAAGCTTGACGACTGCGGCTTTCCAATATTCGCAAAATATGGAACTAAAAACAATACGAAATATCTTGTCTACATTCCGAACAGTCGGAGTGCAATCTCATTCAAAATTCCGTCTTTTAACTCACGTACGTGAACAAATTCTAAGTTGTCTAAACTGTATTCAATTCACACTCTACTGCGGACTAAAGAAGACTGATAACTATTTCTGGTACTGTTTGCACCACGAAACATAGGCTCTCATGGAGTTGGTCCACTGGGGACGGTGACACGGGGCTACAGTTTCCAGTTGTTTTGTATACCGATGTCAGTCACTTTGGTAACTCAGTGGGCAGAGCTCTGACTTATGATGACCGCGGATTTGAGTCCAAATCTCGGCAATGTTGACGTAGTATTTGTGGTGGGCTAAGTCAAGGATGTGAGGATTTTACTCTGGGTTCCAACGGTTTTCCCTCCTTATTCCACCAACGCTCTCCACAATTCTCCTTTCATCATCATCATCATCATCATCATCATCATCATCATCATCATCATCATCATCATCATCATATCCGACTTGAAAAGTAGGAAGTCTCCTGTGTTTCCGTGGCACAATATCGGCCATTCACCGTGGTTGGTATACTTCGTAGTTTGTCCAAAAATTGGTAGATGGCAGTGGTGGTAATTCTAGACGACTTGTAGATCCACATAAGGGACACTACATCTTCCTCCCGACTAAAGTTTATACACTCTTCCATGAAAATTCTTTCGAAATAGGAGCCTTGGATTTCGTATATTTCATTCGATATACGGGTGAGTAACAAATTTGCATGTTTCCCTCTCTTCTTCTCTTTATGTGGTAGTTATTAGATTATGTCCATATTCGTCTTTCCCTTTTAGAATTATCTATAGGTCCTTCAGTGGAACTGCGAAACTCGGGGTGAGACAAATGACGAACAGGCTTGGATCTCACATATTCACTTTTTCTCAGCCCCAAACTTACTTGAAAGGACGCGTTTTCGCGCACCTTTTATTGATTTTCCTCCCATATCCCCCTTTCATTCATTCATTCATTCATTCATTCATTCATTCATTCATTCATTCTTTCGACCGGTTTTTTCATTCAGTTACTCACTCAGTCACTCAATAACTTAATTAATTCATTCATTCATTCATTTATTCATTCAATTGTTCATTCTTTCATCCGTTTGTTCATTCGTTTACTCATTCATTTATTCATTCATTTATTCATTCATTCTTCCGACCGTTTGTTCATTTGTTTACTCACTCACTCATTAATTAATTAATTAATTAATTAATTAATTAATTCATTCATTCATTCATTCATTTATTCGTTCATTCCCAGGATTTCACTCTCCTGGCGGAGATATTACGATTTGTATAGAAGTGTGACGTACAGCAAACCACCGCCAGAGGTATGGTATACGGTTTTGATGGCTGTAGAGTAAAACGTAATACGGCGAATGGTGGGGTCGGCTTAGCCACAATTTATTCCTTTACGGGTATACAGCTACTGTAATATGTAGCTAGTCGGCGATGTATGCAGTGGAGGGGAAAAGGAAGTGGCCATCCTACCCCATTATTTCCTGGCCGAATAGCCTCACAAGTGTTGTCTTCTTGGTATCACTCATACCTGTCTTCGGACAGTTGACTCAACATCAACGGGCGCACAGAAAGTATACATGGGCTGACGTGCTTACGGGTGCTCCATGCCCCGCCAGATAAGCTCATGTATTCCTCTATGGCGATGTGCATGATTATTGTGAAGTGAAAAGAAATAGTATAATGGTGGCAGGGGAGTTAGAAGTACCCAATAAAACTTACCAAAACTAAGTATAACGTGGACACTTATCCTCATTGGCTAAGGTTAAGTTTACACCACTTTTCATGCGAAAGTGAACTTGGTAGAAAAGTGCCAGTGTTTATGGTTTTGAAGATAGTTCCTTTATTGCGGCGTCTTCTTCGGCCATTCTTCCTTCACATCAACTCTATAAAGGCGGAAGATGCTGAGTGATGAAGTCAGTTTATTTCGAAACTCCCATTCCCTTTAATTTACTTCGGTGTTTTCTTTGAGGGAATAACAATTCATTTAGTAGGCGGAACTGCTCAATCAAGCAGCTGGGGTTTGTTTACATTACGAATAAATGTGCATGATACTTCAAGACTTGGCGCAATATACACTCGGAATAATTCCTACTTCTACACGTTTAAGTGACAAGTTGATTAATGGGAGTTCTCAATCCAGACATGCATCTCGAACAGCGACGTGTACCAGCTCCCAGCCCTTACTTCGCACTTGTTGCAAATGTGTAACATAGGATTTGTGTTCGTACGCAGATAACTGGATCACCGACTAGGAATTAATATCAGCAGTTTATTAGATTCGTATCATTTGCCATATATGATAACAACTAAATAGATGTTTTAATTTACATACGAGCTTTTTATTATTTAATGTATCTCATGACATTCATGGCTATCTTGTATTTCAACATGCTGATTCTGAAAATAAACAAGAATACAAGACCTATCAACATATCGTCGTTGTTTTCATGAAACACCCTATGTAACAGTACAGAAAATAATTTTTCAGGAGGAAGGAAAAATTAATTAAATATCAATAGGCGTACACTGATCCTCGATGATGTCATTTATGTTGAACATATTCACCAACGTTTTCTACGAATTATTTCATATTCATACGTACGCCCATTGACTTTTTAATTCATTTTCTTCCTCCTGAAAAATTATTTTCTGTGCTGTGACATATGAAGGGTTCAGAGCCATAGTGGGCCAAGCGCCGTTTATTAAAAACGGAGAAAGCAAGCATTAAAGTTAAGTGAATCTCATAGTTTAATGAAGATTGACATATCATTTAGTTTGAATGCTTATACTTTATATTAATTGCTATATGTTTCCATTGAATTTTGGTGATAAATTCATTTTCACCCTTGTTTTCTACGGTTTTAGTAAATGGCGCTTAGCCCACTATGGTTCTGAAGCCTTCATATGAGGTAAAATAATGATGATATTCTCATTTTGTAGCAAGTGACTCAACTACTAAACGTATACTTTGTTAACTGTAGGGAAAAGTTAATCAACCGTTAAAATGTAATCATTACTCTTAAATGATGCCTCATTCACTAACACCTCTGTTTACGAATATATTGATCATTATTACAAATATAAAAAATATCCGTTGCGCGACAGCCCATGAAATGCTAAGGCAGACTGCTGGCCTCATGTCCACATACTTCAGAAGATGTGGATGATATCGAACCAGTATAGGGATAATGTGTGGTTAGCACGACATTTCTCCCCTAACAGTCAATTGATGGCTTGCCAAACCTGATGTCTTTACTTACTTTGGCTTCCGGAATTCTCTGGATAGGCATCAGTCACATACACTGGCCGAAATTTCATGAGAACATTTCTTTCCCCATGAAAACTTGAACCAACACTCCTTTCGTAACTGTAGTTTAGTCCAAAGTATGATACCTCAGTTCATTCGGCTACGGTGGCGGATTATTGATCATTATTACATCAATATATCAATGATACCGATTTATTGTAAAAGTTTTAACGAAGAATAATACGGAAGAAAGTAAACGTGTTACACACTCCTGTTTGCATAATATTATTTAATAGTCTGTTTTAGGTTAGGATAGATTATATAATGTGTTTTTGTTGTGCCATTTTCATTTTAATATGTGTGTTCTTTTAGAGACTAGTTGGATATAATCATAGGTGAGTGAAGGTGAAACCTACAAAGTAGGACTTGTTTTAAGTACAAAGCACGGACAGTCAGAAGAACCGTGCATTGGATTTTAGAGAAAATTATGATAATATAAAATCTGTATGTGTAATATTACTCAATAAATCCATCTAGCTAGCTAATTATTTAATAACAGATGAGTTTACGGTTTTGGAATCATGCATAATATTAACATTAGGTAAATAATACAATAGCTCACTTTGTTCAGAACCTAAACTATTAATATAAATTAACATTGTTCTTCAAACTATTTACGACTATACACAGCTCCAGAGAATGATAGTAGGTCTACGCGTTGTTTGTGAACTGCGTATCGTCTGTAGCGAGCGGGAACAGGGCGAGGTGCGGGTGACGTCTGTACTCCTCGCTGTACTCAGCTGGAATTTATTGTTTTTGTTAAAAAGCTTATGTTTTATTTAACGACGCTCGCAACTGCGATTCCTGGTAAAATTCATGTTCTGGGAATAATAAGTTAATTAAGTAGTAAAATATCGCTGCAATCGAAAAGTATTGGGAATAAATTTTAATAAGGAACAAAACAAAGTTTCCTTCCCAGGCAGGATTCGAACCACGAGAGTCTTAGTTACCAGGTTATCGTGTTCTGGAGTGAGCAAGGCTCTGAAATCAGCTACAAGGGTTGGTCCGGGTTTTATTTTGCCATTGCTGTACATCATTTGTACAAAGTCAACAAAACTTTGAATAAGGATTACCTTTCGACATGTGCAGGTTTAACCACAGATGGGAAACATCTGACAGATTTTTGTTAGGATGCTAGAAGGCAAAAGGTTTAAAAACAACAAACCTGGCGTCATTGTAAACAAAAACAAACAAGTGTTCTCTTTTACAGTTTAAAATATGAAACCTACAGTCAAAAAGTGAACCAAACTTACTGTAACCGCAGATCTGCTGTGTTGCGTTTTATAGTTGTATCCGAGTTCTCCTGTTGGAGACGAGACGTCATCTGAATTATCGTAATATCCGCGCGCGGTGTGGGAGTGGAATCTTTACGTGCACTTCATTTCCCGAGGATGCTGGGTCTCGTTGGCAGATGTTTCACCATAAATCCTGCAGGAATCCAGATCGATCCGATCTTACGCGTTCTCGGCTCCTGCTGTTATCTGTGAGACGTACAACATTATCGACCATCTAACAGATAGGCGATTCTTTTTAACTATATTGCTTGAGGCTGAAATAACAAGGAGGCGGAGTTTATGACGAGGGGGCGTTTCTTAACGACGACGGCTCTATCTATCTTGACTTGTTTAGCGACAATACTGCATATCAATTGGCTTAATTCCGTACTTTTATTTAAGAATCCTAATCACGCAAACGACTTACCCAAAAAGTTATCTAGTATTAATTTTTATTATTTTCTCATTAAATTTAATATGTTCGTGCTAAATTTATTATACAGGGTGCTTCCGGGCTAATGTTACAAACTTTCAGGGATGATGGGGAAGGGCACATGTATCAATTTGAGATGAGAAAAGACTGAGTCGAAAGTTACAAGCAAAAATAGTTGTGTGGAAGTGAAATAATTTTATTCCTCTGTACACCTTATTTATGTGTATTTATCTGTACATCTTACACATACTGTATTCATCTGATGATTACGTTGTCTACTTACAATATTCCATTTAGTGCGCTGTCTGAGGGGTGGGGACAGGAAACTACACTAAAGCAATGCAGACAGCGTAATGTGTAACGAACGTGGTCGGTCCTGATATGCAAGTCTGTAGACAGAAGTGTATGTGTACAAGTTACAGTGTACAGTCGATCAGTCCTAGTGAAATGGAGGAGTACACGAGAGTGGAATATGCAGACCTGATTTTTGAATACGAATGAGCCAATGGGAACAGTAGACAAGCTCACAAATTGTATTGGGTTACAAGTACCCACGTAGGAGACATCCGGCCCATACCATCTTTCCACGACTGTTCCAAAGGTTAAGGGAAGGAGGAACGTGGTGCAAAATTACAATTCCATTTCCACACAACTATTTTTGCTTATAACTTTCGACTTAGTCATTTTCGGACCAGGGTTCCTTATCTCAGATTGATACATGTGCCCTTCCTCATCATATATATATATATATATATATATATATATATATATATATATATAATGTAAACGAAGCTGTGTTGGAAAGAGTGGATGATGAAAGAATGATGCTGCAATTGATCAGAAAGAGAAAAAGGAATTGGCTGGGTAACTGATTGAGAAGAAACTGCCTACTGAAGGCTGCACTAGAAGGAAAAGTGAAAGGGAGAAGACTCCGGGGCAGAAGATATCAGATGACAGACGACATTAAGATATATGGAACGTATGGGAAGACAAAGAGGAAGTCAGAAATGGCAAAGACTGGAGAATGCTCGGTTTGAAGTGAAAGACGTGCCCTTGAGCAGAACACTATGAATGAATGAATATAGTGTATGGAGTAATAGTCAGCAAATCTGACTACGAAACTAGCGGGCATTGGTTCAAATTCTGGTTTGCATAAATTGTTTGGTTGGAAATCTTTTTTTTTTTTTGTTCTTTTTTATTTGTTTTGTTTTTTTTTTTTCGCCCCCTCAACAATTCGAAGCAAATGCTGAGCATTTTTCGGCACTGAACCCTTACGCTCATTTCGCAACCATTAACTTCAACTTCACCATTAACTTTAATAGTTTCAGGTAAATAAGAGTTGCTGCAGGATTGACTTGCCTACTGGTGTCATTATTCTGAAAAGAGTGCAGGACTCTCAGGGGATCGGAGAGGCGTTAAACGCGGACGCCGTTACAGCTGGATTTTATGTAACTGTATCGATAGACGCAACCAAATACGATACTAATCGGATTATTGTCCCATGGGGTCCAAAAAAGGTCCCTGCGATAGGAATAGATTTAATTCCCCATTATGAACACGCTATTGTTGTGGGCGATTTCAACATTAACCTTCTCTATACTAATTCAGCAGATGCAGCGCAGTTGAAATCAATGTTTAATTTCTTTAACATGACAATATTACCCCTCATACCTTCACATCACACTGCTTTTACTGAGACGCTACTTCACCCAATTCCGCAAAGAATCCTAAGACACGGACAAATGCCAGTATTTAGTGTCTCAGCACATGACTTAATTTACGTAGAATACTAGTTTCAGTGTCTTAAACGGAGATTCAAGAAAATATCTTACAGGGATATGAATAACATTGACGAAGCTCAACTTACAGCTGACGCTTTAGAAATGCCTTGAAATTCTATTTGGAATTTACATAATGTTAACGAGAAAGCTTTCATTATGAAACTACAACTACGATAAACATGCACCTGTAAAGACTAGATGATTATCCAGACTTCCAGCCCTGTGGATGACCGACACACTAAGAGAACTAATGGCGAGAAGGACCGCGGCATTTCATACTTATAACCCACATAAAACAGATAATAACTGACAGCATTACAAAAGCCTAAGAAAGAGAACGATGAAAATAATACATAATGCCAAAATCTAGCACAGTCAAAGACTCATCGAACCTGATACCAGAGCGAACAACCTATGGGAAAACCTACACGCAATGGGCCTAGGTAAAACAACACAGATTGAGACTATTAGCATTTCACTGGACGAACTAAATGACCATTACACTTCATTACCACCCAATTGTCCTGACAGTGTCACAAAACAAGTTATAAATGACCTCACCTCCCGCGCCTATACGTGAGAAATTTTCTTTCTGTTTGACGTATTTCCCGCAGACACAATTAAATCTTTAAACTGTATAGAAACAAAAAAGAACAAGGCATCAACGGTATTACCATAATAATGCTGAATAAAATAATCGGCATTATTCTTTCAAATCTTACACGTCATATCTTCAACGCTTCTTTTATCACATCCTTCTACTCTGTACAATGTAAATATGCTCTTGTTCGACCCCTTCCTGAAGTCACGTAGCCCACCACCTCTGCCGACCATGGACCAGTAAGTATTCTTCCGACATTATCTAAAGTACCAGAACTATAGTCCACAAGCAGCTCACCGACTACCTGAACTCGTACAATCTCCTTGACCCACTCCAGTCTGGTTTCAGACCAAATCATAGCACTTCCACTGCCCTACTTAAGATCACTGAAGACATTTACATTAACGACATTTCTACTGCCCTTAAACATTGTCAGCACCATCTCTATGCAGATAATTTCCATATACATTCACGACCCAATTAACTTATTGATAGCCTATCAAAATTAAATCATGATCTTGCCTCAATAAGTAACTGGGCTAGAAAATGTGAGCTAAACCTTCATCAAAGTGAAATGCAAGTAATTCTACTAGGACATCAAAGATTAGGCCTATTATCTTCCATCAGCATGAATACACTTTTACCAGTGATTTTAAACAATACCATTATACCAGTCAGCACTACCGTTAAAAACTTGGGTTTCCATTTCGACCCAAATCTCAGCTGGGATGCACAGGTAAAATATACATGTAAGAAAACTTTCTCACTCTTGCATTCACTGAGAAGACTTAAAAATTTTTTCCTTCTAAACTGAAACAGATCTTGATACAGACCCTGGTGATGCCTTACTTTGAATATTGCGACGTTTTGTATAGTGCCTTTACTGTTGAATTGTCATTGAAACATCAGCGTAGTCATAATGCTTGTGCCGCTTCATTTTTAACAGCTGTCATTATTACCATGTCTGCGAGTAATTTTTATAATTAGCCTGGTTTCGTTTACGAGAGAGACGTCCAGTTCATTCACTCTGTTTTTATATCGGATTCTAAATAATTCCACAATTATTTACCTAGTTCTTCGCTTCACACTTTTAGCATCCCATCACAACTTTCACAGCATAATCTTGTTCCATCAATATCACATCATCAAACTTCTCTCTACTCTTCTTCCTTCACAATACACAGTCCGTTCTTTGAATTCCTTGTCACATGAAATTAGGAGTAGTAGGAGTCTAAAATCTTTTAAGTTCACTCTACTTAGATTCATTTTTATTGTACAAAACTAGACTGTTGCGAAAGTTTCTAAATAATTTACTTCACATGACCAAGTTCTTTTTTGTCTCTTTCTTTTTTATTATCTTGATATTGTACTTAATCGTCTATTTCTGTGTACTATATAATACGTTTTCGCTATTCAACGATTTATGGCTTGTAATCAGTGGCGTAGCCAGCGAGTGGGCCAGGTGGGCCCAAGCTCGGCCATAAAATATGGGAATTTTTGCGTTTTTCATGGAAAATACTCAACATTAAAACTAAATCAAGGCTCCAGAGCAATAGCTACAGTCAATAGCATTAAGGTAAGAAGTCAAAAATGCGTTCATTTCTTCAAGAGCCAATTTAACTGTGTTGGTTTGGGCCTAAAAAGTTGTCTGGCAGCTATAAAAGGAAGGAAGGCGTGGAGGCTACTGTATTGTTACATCAGCTAGAAAAATTTGACACCTTATTTTATTTGGTATGCTTAGACGATATTCTTGCTCTTGCAAATTCATTATCGGAAGCACCCCAGTCTCCAAAAATGGATATTAGTAAATGTCCGTCCTTCATTAAGACAATGATATAAAACTTTTCAAAGCTTGAAAGGAAGAAAAATTCGACAATCATGTCAAGCACAAGGCTTTGTAATCTAGCAATTCTATCCATTGAGAGGGAGAAAAGTTGAAATTTGTTGGACGACCCATCATCAGCGATCGACAGATTCGTTGTTAGGAAATCTCGACAGCTCCAGTTCACCTTGTGAAGCGTTTGTATAGGTATGCCTTGCATGATTATTTATCATGATTTTGCATGTTATTAAATAAGACTTCCGAGAATGAGTTTCAAGAATGTTGACGGCAGCGGCATTGTCAAAAGATGGGTCAGGTACTTTCTAATCCCTGCATATCTGTCCCACCCAGGGGCGGCTTTTGGGGTAGTGCCAGTGTGCCATGGCACCACCAATGAAAGAAACAAAAAATAATATCCTAAAATCAGTTGTAATAGTTTATTTTTACACATTTTATTCGTATTTCATCTGAACGAGCGCGCGCACAGATCGGGACGCACTCTTGCAGCGTTTTTCCGAACGTTGGAGTCACTTCGGTATGGCACTGCCTACGTCCATATAACACTGTACAAAAGGCTACTGATTCTAGTTTATATGCGTTTCTTATGGCAGACTTCGAGCCGAATTCAATTTGACTCAGTAGTTAACATTCCGCCCGCTAGAGCACAGTAATGCAGAAATTTCGCTAGATGGCAGGTTTGTTGGAGACGTTAGGAAGGGAACCATCAACCGCAGACTTGCACGAAAACACGAGTTAAAGTTCCGCGCCAAATGTTAATTTATGTTGCCAGTTCAAAACTACTGCACATAACTTGGATTTGAATGTGTAAAGTATTAACCATTTAACTATATTGAATGCAGAGATAGTCATGGTTCATTTTAGAAAGATAAATATGTTTTCATATTATGTAAAACTGTTTGTTAATGTTGTGTAATATTTGTTTTATTTTGCGGCAACTAAATATCGCTACACTGTTGCTATAGTATTGATGCTTTTGTTAACGATACATGAGATCTGTGCAGCACATGAACATGTGTTAATCAGGCCGCTGCCTTGGATTCATCGGCCTGTTAAATAAAGTGCAAACGTGATCGTTTATTATCTATATCACTGTTCATCTCGTGTGTTTTTGCCAGTAATTTTACTAGTTATAAAATTTATTCGTAGTTGACTAACAATACTGTGAAAGTTTCGCATTATCTGTATCTGTAAATTTCGTTATTAGTTTCGGAAATGTTATTGTAACTGTTACTAGATGCATTATTAACTGTACACCTGGTAAAATAGCTGGTTTAATTAATGTGTTTTATTTAACATATAATGTAAACGTGAGCTGCAATTATCAGTTTCACTAGGGTAATTTGCGTACAACCTTTTTTCATTTTTGGCACCACCACCAGTATGCCTCACCGGCCGCCGCTGGTCCCACCCAAAATAATTAGTTTTGCTACGCCACTGCTTATAATCCGCTTATATTCTCGTATTAGTAGGTAACTTTATATCCTGTGTCAAGTGATTTAGTTATCACTTAAAAGTGTTCTATTCTTATTATGTATTCCATGCGTATCTTATTGGTATAATATAAAATGTAATCGTCCAGTTCATCTCGAGAAGTTTGTGTCTTATAAATTGTATATATTCCCCTTATATTATGTAACTGGTCGTGATTATATGTAATTTTCTACTTTATTTTATGTAATCTCTAATCTCTTTTTTGTTCATGTGCTTCATGTATTATTCAAAACTGGTTGAGTGGAAGAGAAGGCCTTATGGCCTTAACTCTGCCAGGGAAAATAAAACAACAACAACTACTACAACTACTTCTAGTACTACTGCTGCTACTACTACTACTAGTAGTAGTACTAGTCAGCACGACTAGCTTGAGGCTGCCGTGTTAGCGTTTGATCCGGCTCTCCGGAAAAACAGACCATGTATAAATAATTTGGTGCCACAAACAGGCAATTTCGAAATTGTTGTAGAAATACGCGCTTTAAAAATAATTGATACCGAAAAAGTGGTTTTGGTTATTCGAATATCATTTTTTAAATAGCGAATCTTCCTATAATATGGATTTATATTGTTCATATTCAGTGCCTCAAAGTCGATTTACGCAGGAATGACATAAAAGAAATGTAACACTTTTAATAAATGTAGTAGGTATTTATTTCAGATGAAAGAATAATAAATTGCGGTTAACTCAAAACCGACTACAATTATGAAGTTTTTCAAACTTTGCTTCCTGCATAACATGAATCAATAATTAGGGCCTATATTTATCAGTACGTTTACAAACCTGTTAGGTTTAGGAGAAACTATTATATGCAGCAATATTTCTACTCTTCGTTACGAACATTCCGAATCCAAATAGATGCAGCCAGATATACTGACTCTCCGAGTGGTTATGTCGTATCCCGGTTTCCTCAACCCGTTTTTACTGGTCCCTACGTTTAGGCTTGTGGATCGCCAGTCTTAGTTATTACCTGAAAACATCTGCTATTCGAAATTGCATGTTTACGCAGTATAATACAATTATTTCAAATGACAAAGAAAAGGACCTCCTTAAGTAAGTAATTCTCACATGGTTTCCCTCACTTCGATGATCCTGCGACATAACCACTCGGACGGACATAGTCACTAGTCAGGCACTACTCTTAGAGAAGAGCTCATCATTAACAGGATTAGCATTCTATCTTATAAACCCATTTATCAATTTTGTGAGTGAACCAAAGAAAAACGTAACAAAATTATTTTAAAATCTATGTCACTAAATTTCAGTTTTGACAAATAGAAAAATAATGCTATGAATGATACTATCTCCTTAGAACTACAGTATTTTACATATATTTCTGGAAAAGCAATTAGATATGTAGTTAAACTAAACAATTTATAAATAAAGTCAAATATTTTACTTTTAGGAATGTAGGAATGTGTTCCACAAAACGAAAATTGATGCTTTGAGTGCATATTAAAATAGCTTCATTGATTTTTTGCCAATTGTTTTCTCCGTCTCAACAATATTCTAAAGTTTTTGGTCAGGGATAATTATTCGGCATACATTGCATAGCCATCTTTACCGATCATAGCTTTTTCTTCTTTGGTTCGAGGCTCGTCATGATACAGTAACCAATGCCGGAACAGTTTTCTTACCTGTATAGTAGAGTTCAGAGGAAATTACTGTCAGATTTGACTTACGTATATGTAGCACTAAAATATATATTATTTGTGAGTATAGTTATTAAACACAGAGATAGCCACCGGGTACGGGTGAATTTTAAAATGGTTATATAAGACCACAGTAATGCGAAAAAAGTAAAGAGAAAAAAAGGTATCCCCGTCACCTGCCATGAAGGCACTTGGGGAGCATGGCGGTAGAGCCCCATGCTTTCCATGACCTCGGAATGAGGTGGTGTGGTCGGCACCACGCTCTGACCGCCTTTTACCCCCGGGAAAAATCTGGTACTCTATAAATTTTATAGGAAGCTGAGTGAACTTCGGGGCCGTTCTGAAAGTTTGGCAACGAGAAAAATCCCGTCACCACCCGGGATCGAACCCCGGACCTTCCAGTCCGTAGCCAGCTGCTCTACCAACTGAGCTACCCGGCCGCCGCGAACAAAGTAAACTGAGAAAAACTAACTTCAAAGTGTGCAGTTTAATCATCTTGTTTAATTTAAAGACACACTCGGATTGAATATCCGCCATTACCATTTACAGGGTAAACTTCCACATAAGTCATGCATTATACTTTGCAATATCTCACAATCAATGGTTTTGTATGCTTTATTTAAGCTTTTTGTAGTACGTGGACGATTCTGGAAGATATTGAATTTTAAATAGCCTCACACTCAGGTCTGGGGATCTTGCTGGCTAAGTGATGTCCCCTAATCTTGAAATCAGGTTACCAAGAACTATGGTTCTGAGGTTAATCAAGCTTTCTCTTGTGGTATGCGCCATTGCACTATCTTGTTGAAGGAGAGGATTATTTATCCCAAGTCTGCGCAGCTCTTCTGACATAAAGAGTCGTTCTCGAAATATTCAACGCCGGAGACCATGTCACTACTGAGTGGGTCGTGCTTCTTGAACGGAATTTTCACTCTTTCAATCTTCTTGGATATTCGAAAGCAACGTGCAATACTAATACGAAGTGATTAATTAAGACTACTAACAAAATGAAAATTGCTAACCTATTTTAACTCTTAAATTAACAAAGTATCCTAAAGGATACAACAGGTTAATACGCTAAATGCTGTAATGATAATAGAACAATAGAAAAAAAATTGGTAGGAAAATTAAAATTTCACAATATGACTTACTATAATATTGTACAACATATAAAATATAGACATTTCGATAGTTGTTTTCTTTACAGTCCGACAAGGTTTAATAAACTAGTGTGAGAAATGAATTGTTGCTAATTTAAGGGTTAAAATCATTTCTAAATTCGGTATTCTTTCATGACTTGGAGCTCTAAACTCTGTTATGAAAATTATTTTTGTGCGAGATCGTGCGTATTTGCTTTTTTTCCGCACAGAACCAATACGCGGTAAGTGTGAAATACCACATTCAGTATTCCCAACGTAACACACATAACAATTTCCCTCTTCTTACCGCTTAAGCGCGACATTCATTTTACTGCTTTAGGCTTTTAACATATTATTTTTAGAGACGTTTAACATAGTAATAATTATAAATTGGAAACTTACCACTGCAATTTCACCTAAATTGCAATGTTAATTATTGTTTTTAAATATTTTAAAAAATTAAGTAAAGTCTACTACTCCACGAAACTTATTGCATTCCTGATACAAGTAACATTAAGGAAGCCGTGAAAAAATAAACCAGATTCCAGATGCGGATGTTATTACTGCAATATGTTATATAAATAATATTTTTAAAATATTAAAATGAAAAATAAATCATTACATAACCTTACCGTTTGTTTTAAGTTCGCATTTATAGACTGGAGGGAAAAAAAAGACAGACGTATATCACGGCCTGCTGGAGTATAGTAAACACAGAAAACATTTTATAGCAACAATGTTGAAGAAAGATATTTTGGTTTTCCGAAGTTGCCGTCATTAAACAGAAACCAACATGGAGATTTCATTGCAACTAATTATAAATTCGTCTTTCAGGTATGTAATAAACGATCTTCGCACAAAATAATGTACGATACACGAGCGATATGTTTGCTTTCATGTTCTCGGAAATTAAAAAAGCTCAACTACGTTTCGCTTTTTCAATCTTTTCCTCGACCATGAAAACGTCAACATACCGCTCTTGTAACGTATATTACTATTATCTGCACAATGCTCCCGCTTTTAAGAAATACCTCCACAGAAAATGTCTGTTGACTTACTGAAATGCATTGGTCCATCAAATTGCATAATACATAAATTAATTCGTAACAAATCTTATCCGTGAATTGCGTTCGCATTCCGAAGCGTAGGCTATTAAAATTCATCCGTACCCAGTGGCCAAAGACTTCAACGTATTGACCTATTTGCAAAATGATCTCAGACATTAGCAGATATAATATATAAGCATTTTCAACGAAAATGAGCTAGGTATATATTGAAAAAGATATTTTACTGAAATCAAAGTTGAGAGAAATTCGTAAATATCTCCTATTTGATGCGTTATATACAACAGAGTGATTTTATAGAACTAACACATTTTTTCTTTCTTTATTTCAAGAAACTGATATTTTCTCGTTCATTGATTCGAGATTGATTGTTATTTGATTCGAGATTGATTGTTATGCAGGACTATGAAGCTTGATGTGTTTGAAAATGTTGTAAGACTATCTTTCTTGGATAACTTAAATTTCCCCAACTACTACGTCCTCATTCGTTTCATAATGATCCCTCAGTAACTTTCGATCATTTGAAAAGAAAGTTAAATGAAGAACTCACTTCTTTAACATGAGTTTACTGTTTTATTTCTATTGCACTACCTTAGTCTGTAGACATAAAATTAAATATATTTTATTGTTAGCAGCTGCAAACATTCCCCTTTTCCCACTCATCCTGCCCCGCATAAGCAGCTAAACCGAAATACCGCGCTACTGGAGCATAGACAGTGACAGGTCTATTTTTCAATGCCCTCCCGTTTCGATATTATCGATTCCCCTACAGACCATAACTTGCGAATCGAAATAACGGAATAGCGTGATGTGTATCCTCCGTAATTTCCATTGCAACACTTACATCCCAGAAGAAACATCAATATCTCGCTATGCATCACGGGAGCGTGACCTATCGCAATGCATTATGGTAGCTTGACGTGTTGGATGGCCTTATACTTTGGTGTGTTTTCCAAACTTATCCTGTTTGTATTTCAGAAGTGTTGCAGTTTTTTGCTAACCTATGTAAAGAGCCAACTTTAATCTAATATCTAGAGCGTTGGATTTTGAAGAACGGAGACATGGGTTTAAACCCAAAGTGGTCACATGAATTTTTTGTTGGAGGAAGATGATATTGGAAGTGGTTTTATACAGAAGTTTTCTATGACAACACTTGGCCAATTTCTCCCTCGCTTGAAACATCATTACCACCATTCCGTGATGGAATTTCTACGTTTCCAAGTAAGAATTGTAATATCAGAAATAGATAGAGTAAGATATTCTTACGTGACCCCGGTACTTGACGTGGAAAATTAGCCTAAAGGTAATGATACAAATAAGAAATATGTGCCACAGTTTAAAATTGGAGTTAATATTCTTGCATTTTTGTTCCATGTGGTATACAGAAAGCATTGTAATGCTGATAAAAATGCAATCTGGATTTTTATGAAAGTATATACAATCCATGATACCAAGACATGACTTTCAGCACTTATCCACCTACAGTGTCTATTGGTCTGTGTACAAGATTCTCTCCCAAAGATATATACATATACGTAAATAGTGTTCTACCAAAGGACAGGTCTTGAACCACAAACCCAGCATTCTCCAATCTTTCCTATTTCCTGCCTTCCTCTTAGTCTCTGCATATGATCCATACATCTTCATGTAGTCTATCATCTGATATCTTCTTCTGTTCCGAACTGTTTTCCCGTTCACCATTCCTTCCAGTGCATCCTTCAGTAGGCAGTTTGTTCTCAGTCCATGACCTAACCAATTCCTTTTTATCTTCCTGATCAGTTTCAGCATCATTCTTTCTTCATCCTCTCTTTCCAACACAACTTCATTTCTTATTTTGTTTGTCCATTTCACACGCTCCAATCGTCTCCATATCCACACTTCAAATGCTTCTAGTCGCTTCTCTTTACTTCGTCGTAATGTCCATGTTTCTGCCCCATACAATGCCACACTCCACACAAAGCACTTCATTTATCTCTTCCTTACTTCTTTTTCCACGGGTCCGCAGAATATGCTCCGTTTTCTATTAAAAGCTTGCTTTGTTATTCCTATACCATTTTGACTTCCTGGCAGTAGCTCATGTTACTGCTTATAGTATACTTCAAGTATTTGATGCTGTTCACATGTTCTACTATCTCATTTAGTATTCACACGTTTATATAGCTTATATTTCTTCCGATAACCATGGTCTTCGTCTTGGTTACATTTCGTAGACCCAGTACTATATTGAACTATCTCAAAAATCATGCTTTCAAGAAATCAAGAGAAAACACTTTGTATTGCCTCAAACAAATATCTAATATATAAAAGTGAGTGTGGGTATGTATGTATGTATGTATGTATGTATGTATGTATGTATGTATGTATGTATGTATGTATGTATGTATGTATGTATGTATGTATGTATGTATGTATGTATGTATGTATGTATGTATGTATGTATGTATGTATGCATGGATGCATGTATGTTCCCTATACAAATCTACACGCTTTGACCAATATGTACCAAAGTTTGCACATTTAACCTTCATAACCAGGAGAAGAACATAGGCTATAATAAAATTGTTAAAATGGACGTTAAGTTAATTAAAATAGTAAAAATTAAAAATAATTACGATCTATCATTCATGTATAATACTAAAATGCAATCTTCTATAGTCAATTGTTCTTTATTATTGTCTGTTGTATTCAACATCGACTTTCATGAGGCCATGGAAAAAGCAAAACGATATAAAATAACATTGTAGATACATCATGAAGGCCAAAATGTAGACAATTCATGCAGTAAGTATCCTTATGCAGTCCAGAACCGTATTATGTATTTCTCGAGACAGTTGTAGATATTGAGCAGACTGTGTTTTATCAAACTGAATTCTTAAATTCTTTGAAATCACAAGAATTGCCAACAGATAATTTAATACTTAATATTGAATCACCAATAGTACTATTGCGAAATATTGATCCACAAGAATTATGCAATGGAATAGGAATTGGTGTGAAAAAACTCATGACAAATGTAATAGAAGTGACAGTATTAACTGGCAAAACGAAAGGAAAAGATGTTTTTATCCCACATAATTTTATGATAGCCAGTAACATGCCATTCGATTTTAAGCAACTGCCATTTCAGTGCAACTAGCATTCGTAATGACCGTAGTAAAATAAAGCTCAAGGATAGTCGCTCAAAGTTGCAGACATTCACTTAAATCTCCGTGTTTTTCACATTGTCAATAATTGCGTAACTTGCTTTCAAGTGAGCACACCTAAACATATATACACATTTATACAAAAGACGGGAAAACGAATTGTATGCACATCAATGATACTTTTGTCATGTTCCTAATGTAGTATGTGAATATACGTAAGCCCACTGAAAATAAGATATTAATTTACATTTTCTCTATTTTTGTTCATTTGAATTGATTGGGATGCCGATATTTTAAATCCAAGATTTGGACGGGTATCATTTCGATATACTACTTAATTCTAAAATATATATCTTTCAAAATATTATTGCCCATGTCCAATAATGTGTTATTGCGAAATTGTATCTGTGTAATCAGGTTGCTAGTGTAGTATGTCAAGCGTTGTGGAAAGAACGGTGACTTCATTTTCTATAACATAGGATGTCTTTCAGAATATTATTATTTATGCTGAACAATGACTTCTTGCAAAATTATACTCTATCTGCATTCTGTTTATAAAATAAAAAGTAATATATTTAATATGTTCTAAATTTGTTAGATATTATATCTTAAGTCATATTTTAAAAAGCCCTGGTATGATATAAGCGGGCGTACAGCTGTCAAGGGGTAAAAAATATTCCAATATAAATTGAATTACATACGTATATATTGATTCTTTGGTACCACCGATAGATAAATTTAGGCTCACGATGACACCCCAACGATTGAGACTGGGAACAAGGGAATTCTCTAATTACCATAAGCTGTCTCTGAAGTTCAAGTGAAAGCACTCATAGACAGCACAGCTTCAGTTAAATGTACAGATCTTATAATTATTTTTTCTCTGCATCTGTACAACGTCACATTTGTGGCGGGGAGGAAAGGAGACAGCAGAAAAATTAATGGTGTTTAATACGCTGACAGCCAGGACTAAGATAAAGCACTTGAAATTTAGCGGTAACTGACCGGCAGAGATAAATAAATATATAAATTTAAAACAAAGTTGAACGTCAGGCACATGATGAAATATTTTCTTTTCGGTGCCTGATCTACAATTGTTTTAAATTTAGTTAAACCTGGCAGGCATTTGGCTAAGGAGTATTAATTCATGTAAATGAAGTTAAGTAAAGATTCATCTTTATGTGCGAGGAAAGCTTAGTAAAACAATTCGTTTTGGTTGTCTATAGTTGGGTTTTCGAAATTTTCGAAAATTTAACAAACAGTTCATTTGAAAACAGAAGCAGAAAGGAAAACCCGGGCAATGCCGGGTACTTTCAGATAGTTCTAAATATAATTCGGAATTTAATATTCACACGTTTAATTTCGAATTGTTTTTAGAATATTTGTTTGAGGCAGTACATAGTGTTTTCTCTCGATTTCTTGAAACCATGATTTTTGAGATAGTGCAGTATAGTTTCTGTTTATAGTCCTAGGTTTATTGCATCTATTTATTTATAGTTAGAAATAAATTTAGGTTTATTTTATTTTATTATTTTTTTATTGTTCTAATTATTGTATAATTATGTATGGTATTATTGTATATTATATATCACTGCCACCGGGTGTATATCCAATTGTGTTAATAAATACATACATACATAGTACTGGGGCGACGATTCATCTTCATCCCATACTGCTCACAGCTGTCATTTAGCTCCAGTAACATATCTCTTAGTATCATCTCCTCTTCTAACAACGCCATGTCATCAGCAAATCTTATGCACTGTATTTTTGTTCCTTCTACGAGGGCATTCTTTTCGTACTCCTCTCCCTATTTCGTTTCCTTCTCACATTTCTCATTCTATCCTGACTTTGAATGGTTGTTTCATATGAAGATTACTGATCAGCCTCCTTTCTTTCCAATCCACACCTATTTTATTCGGAATGTCCATCAGTTTGTTCCAATCACCTGTCAAACGCATATTCTAGTTCCACATATACTATACAGACGTTTAACTGTCTTATACTTATACAATGAGTAGCTCGTTTATACGCCGTGTGTAAATTCCTTACTAATAATCACTACATACGTCGTGTATAACAGTATGACTGTTACACAGCTACGTCATAGTTTCGTCATTACTTCGTACGAAAGGTAATAGAATATCTGAGGTTCTCTATTGCATCCGGTAGAGCGCTCTAGTGTGGCGTGTTAAATATCGATAGTACAACTGACTCTAATCGATTACCACACTACATTTTGGTCAAATTGTACAAGCTACAGCAATATTATTCTAATAATTCTATGATCTTTGGTTTGTTCTTCTGTGGTTACAAGGTAACCATCATCATAAAATGACAGTCGATACGAACAGCTGTTAGAGGGGCGGCCATTTTTTCGCTATATACAACGCTTAAACAAGAGGTTTCGTGTATATAACTACTGCAAAGCAATTCCAATTGTATAGTTACAGCCTGTTTATACGTCCATAGCTTATTCACGGTTTATTAGTAACGTTTCCTGTCTCAACTCTGCATAAGTGTCGTATAAAAAGTATACACGGTATATTAGTAAGACTGTATAACTATAACTATTATTCTTCTCGAGATGCTTTCCGCCGATTGTTCGTATTCCAATTGCATCTCTCGTACATTTACCCTTCCTGAAGCCTAACTACTTTTCTTCCAACTGTCCAACTGTCCTTAGAACATAAATATCGATTCAGTATGTGTGTGTATGTATATATATATATATATATAAAATGTGTGTATACATATGTATATTAGATTTTCTATCGATACAGGTGTTATGAGGGTGTTAAACATTTGGAAAAAAAAAAAAAAACATTTTTTTCTGAGAAAACTTCGTCCACCAATATGGTATTACACATTTTTGTTACATAGAACATGAGCTATTCGCTCTGAAAATCTGTAGGGTTGCTTAACTTCCACTCTGTATAATATCCTGAAACAAATGACAAAATTTTCACATCTTATTTCACTCACAAGAACTCAATGTACGAGTAGTTCAACAGATAAAATATTTTATTTTTCTTACTTTCTCCGATCTGGACGCATGTCGGCAAAGAAGTTGCTGTGGATAGTGGAATTGCTATCAATTGTTAATTCTGACGCTTTTTTGCTAGATGTCTGGAATAGAGTACCGGTATAGATCTACAGTCGCGCTCAAACCTCCTGACGTTCGCAGACGTGTCTGCTTATCGGCGATAGCCAATAGCGGCAGTGCTGCGTTGCAACATACGGGCTACGCAGACCCGCCGCATAGTCGCCGCTTAGAAATCTCAGAATCAAATAACAAGTGCGCTGGAAAAATTGGTATGTTGTTGGGACCCTGCATTTATATCTGATGAATGCTTAATGTTTTCTGAACACATAGAAACAAAAATCACGTTTCTACCCCCAGTGGTTCCAATTTTATGGGTTAATACGATAAAACCCCGATAAGACGCTGTTCAAGGGACCGCGTGTAAACCTCGTATTAATCGGGACGGCGTATTAGACGGATATACTTTGTAATTTTCGCTTATATACAGTATCTATTAGCATTTTTCTTTATGGAAATACATGATTCATGAAAAGTAATACAGTATTACTCCATTATGTAATTACTGTATTTTACGTCAAAGACATTTACAATATGTATTGTACTCAATTCTATCGAAAAAAGTAATTTATAGTTATTTGTCGTGTGCGTGTTTCCAAGTTCTCATGTTTATCACACTACACTCTCTTGCGCTTACATCCTTCCGACGTTGCAGCTGCAGAGATTTTTTATTATTGTCCTTAATGTGGATGATGGGATTTCTAATGAATCAGAGAGTTGTTTCTGATCATGGTAATTTCATAAGATTTTTTCATCACAGTTACCTCTGTCTCATTGCTCTGTGCTGACTTCCAGCAATGAAATAGTGGACGATGTTTATACAGCTGCGATGCGATAAGAAATGTTTATCATATGTAAGAATTTTGAGAACCATAAACTTACAGCTTCAAACAAAGGATCCCTTCAGAATATAAACAGAGTTATCTGTTTGTGAGAGGAGAGAAGAGAGACTACTGAATTGAAATGTCAGTTCGATTTCTGATGGTGATGTGTGCAGTTGGCTCTGTTTAAAGTACGGTATATGAAAGTGTAGTGTAACATCTTTTTCGTGTGTTGGCAATTTGGCATTCTCAAAACAATTATGTCTCTTAGTGAGCCCAGTGCAAGTGGGAATGGTGTATCGAGTGGATATGGCAGTAAAATTCGGAAAATGGTGTTTAGTGTTCATAATTTCTTTAGGAAATACTCTTCTGAAGAAATGCGTAAAAATCTTAACTTTTCAAAATGTCAAGCACTGACTGCCGAGGCGTGTTCTTTAAGTGTGTCTACAGTGTCCCGTGTATGCAGAGACGTTAAAAGAGCGCAAACACAGGGTGCCGATAAATTGTTCCATTCTCCTAGAGAGCATATGTATGTTCCTAAAAGAGTTACAAATCTAGACGACTTCCAAAAAGACGTTGTACGACGTACAATTTTTTACTTTTACGATAACGGAAAATTTCCGACAGCTGACAAACTAATCGTTATGCTTAGAAAAAAAATAATTACTCAGGTTCAGTTTCTTCCGCTAAAAGATTATTGAATCGGTTGGGATTCCGCTACAGGAAAATCAATGATGGGCAAAAATATGTAATGGAATGATATTGTTGCCGCAAGGCTGACGTTTCTGCGCAAAATGCACATGATCAGATCATCAGGTGACACTCGACCCACATTTTACCTTGATGAAACGTGGGTCAACAAAAATCATTCTCTGAAATATGTTTGGCAAGACTCAAATAGAAATAGAGGTCTTAAAGTGCCTTTAGGAAAGGGAGGTAGACTTATTGTTTTCCATGTAGGATCAGCTGAAACAGATTTCGTTCCAGGTAGTAAATGGGTATTCAGATCAAAGGAAACCAGTGATTATCACGAAGAAATGACGGCACAATCATTTCGCGATTGGTTCTTAAAGAGATTTCTAAATCATCTAGAGGAAGGGAATATAATTATAATGGACAGTGCTCCATACCATTCCGTTAGCATTAATAAAACACCAAATATCTCCTCCAAAAAAGATGAAATCAGTGAATGGCTGAAAAGTAAAGGTGTTAGTTTTTCTCCCTCAGACACTAAGTCAGAACTTTTGGAAAAAGTGTTGCCTTTCAAAAGCAGTGAAAAAATGTATGAACTTGATCAGCTGGCCAATGAAATGGGGCATGAAGTGATAAGACTCCCACGTTATCATTGCCAGTATAGTGCAATAGAACTAATTTGGGTCCAGGTGAAAAGGGAGGTCGCTAGAAACAACAAAACTTTCAAAATGTCGGATGTGGAAGAACTTGTAAATAAGGAACTTGAAAATGCGTGAAACACGCGGTGAAATTACAAGAGGGAGATTTCGCTAAAGAGTTAGGCCGGGAAAGCATTTTAGAACCAGTGGTCATTAATTTACAAGAAGACAGTGACACAGATGACAGTGAAACTGATGGTGAGGGGGCTGACGACGACGATGTTGGCTCACCATTAGCTCTGCCACTGGAGTAGAAATTTCCAGCACAAAAGGTACGTTTTATTAATTCATCATTTTCCTTAAACGGAACACAGGCATATAATAACTGCTATTTTTGTAAGAATGTGCTCTGACAGCATGGACATAATGCTATTTACGGCCATGTCAATTCAATCAATTCATTTGTAGGCTACAGAAAATTAGGGCCTACTATTTCAAATTAATCCTATCGTTCAATTTATTTGATCAAGCTGCGCCTTTGTGTTATTCGACAACTTTATTAACCCAAATAAAAGTAAAACTTACAAAACTGATATAAATTCAGCGAGTTACGTCTGACTCAACTAATTTTTCTATATTTTGTGATTTTTAATTTCATTCGATGCAATCTGAAGATAATAATAATAAATATTATTATTATTATTATTATTATTATTATTATTATTATTATTATTATTATTATTATTATTAAGTCTTCTGCATCTCCCTATCAAACCAACCTCAGGTAAAGGGTCGCGCTCCACAGTTTTAAAACTACTGCCGCTGAGTGACAGAGAAGGAGAGAGTAGTTGTGACAACATCGCGCTCGCATGTTACTGGCTTTCGCGAAACGTCAGGAGGTTTGAGCGCGACTGTAGTAGTAGGTAGAAAACGTGATGAATTTCGAACTGCTGCCAGTCACTGTCGCTGGCACTCTTCGTTATTATAGTATATGGTATGTATCTGGAATGAAGATTAAATTAAGTAGAATAAAATGAAAATGGTAATATTATGTAGTAAAGGAAAGGCATTTAGATGGATACTACCGTGTATAATAAAAAAGACTATGTTTAATACAGTGGTTATTTTTATTGTTGAAATGTGTACATGAGAGGGAATGTTGATGTACGATGAGTCGGATGAAATGATCATCATCTTTATCATCATCATCAGCAGCAGCAGCCATACAGGTTATAGTCCCAGAAGGACTGTTACGGTCCACAAACGTTTTCAGCCCATGTCTTCATTGGATGTCCAGTTGATCTCCTGCTTCTAGGTTGGTAATGCAGAATTGCACGAGGGATTCTAGTCCTAGACATACGCCTCACATGCTGACGCCAGTTATCTTGATAATGACATATGTCTGCTAGTATAGAGTTCGTTTCAAATTCCTTTAAGATGTCTTCATTTATTTTATGGTCCCACTTGGTATAGCCAGCTGTTCGGTGCATGAATCTCATTTCACTAGCAGTGATTCCACTTGCGTCACATTTCCTTAGAGTCCATGCTTCACTTCCTTAGCGCAGGGCTGATCGAGTTAAGGTTTTATAAAGAAGAGTGCGGGTATGTCGCTGAACTAAAGATGGTTTCATGATTCTGTTCATGATGCCCATTGATTTATTATACTGTAAAATTTTGTCAAGAATACCAAAATCTATAAAGAAAGATAATTTGTAGCCAAGATATTTCAATTCTTCAACTCACGGATGAAAAGATATACACCTATAGGGTCCTATACATAGACATTTCGCTAGCCCGCGCTACGAGCGTGCTAAACTAGCCCCGGCTATCGACTGATTACTTGTACAGGATTCATATCGTATATCATATCATATCATATCATGTCATGTCATGTCATGTCATGTCATATATCATATCATATCATATCATATCATATCATATCATATCATATCATATCATATCATATCATATCATATCATATCATATCATATCATATCATATCGCTAACACTGGTTTATGAATACCAAAATCGTTAGTTCGCTGATCATCCACCGGAAGTCCGCGTTAAGAATGTCTATGAATACTGCCCATAGTGTTTCAAGATGCGCTTCGGCTACAGAACTAGAGTAAAATAGTGAATGGCAATAATATTGAGTGCGTATCCTCGAGCTAAACTCCAGGACTAGAGATTACGTTGAATATAGTGAAAGTTTTGAATCTTAATTATGACTGGGTTATTTGCACCATTTAATGAAAAGCTTAATTTTCTATTCGTTACATTTTATTAAAATGAATGCAAATTATTAAGAAATATAAAGCAGTTTTTTGTAACGTTGTTTACGTATATCTACTCATTATTTTGTTGTAGATTATGAATGTGGGGTAAATTTTATGGATCTCTTCGTTATATGAGACGCCTAGAAGAAAGAAACTCTCTCTCTTTTAGAAAGGCCACTGTAATACTGCGCTATAGGGAGGAAGCAGAAAGAACTTAACATTTAAAGGGTTAATGCGTCTGCAAGTGTATATATGAGAAGCTTTATCCTCAACCGCAACTGTGTGGAAACAAGAATAAAAACAGTTGGTAAATTATTCCAGAACACTGCCAAGGAAAAGTTTACTGCTGGAGAGCTGTTTGTGACGTCACCTCTGGAGATGACACTGTGGCCGCTCGCCGCGAGAATCAATTTCCCTCCCGGCATTCACAGCCCGAACAATGTGCACGTCATTTCCGGTTGCTAGGGCCTGGTGTTGCTTTTATTCATAAAGAAAGTGATTGGAGAACATGGTAGAGTGAGAGAGATTGAACAAGAGGTTATTATGGCACAAAGAGAGACCAAAGTAAAAAAGAACGAACTCGTTTCTAAAGGTACACCGGTTTTCGTTAAAACTTTGAAATGAACGTCGTTTGCGATGTATCGATCTATTATTGAATCTGTCCTGCATCCATATGTTGGCTTTATGAATGAAAGAAAATAAAGCGATGCAATGGCAGACTTTGATATCTAACCACTCGTATCAGCGTGTAATAATAATAATAATAATAATAATAATAATAATAATAATAATAATAATAATAATAATAATATGATATTTTATTTTAGCTGTTTGAATTAAGGCCTTCTCTGCCACTCAACCAGATCTACAATGATATAAATGCATAAATAATAATAATAATAATAATAATAATAATGTGATATATTATTTTAGCTGTTAGAGTTAAGGCCTTCTCTGCCACTCAACCAGATCTACAATGATATAAGTGCATAAATAATAATAATAATAATAATAATAATAATAAAAATAATAATAATAATAATAATGTGATATTTTATTTTAGCTGTTAGAGTTAAGGCCTTAAGGCCTTCTCTGCCACTCAACCAGATCTACAATAATATAAATGCATAAGTAATAATAATAATAATTTATTTATTTAATCTGGCAGAGCTAAGGCCAGCAGGCCTTCTCTTCCGCCCAGCCAGACTGTAATTCTAATTGAATACAATTGCTTACATAGTTATTACATTAATATGTAGACCATAAAACAACATGAAAGTAAGTAATGAAAGTTGGATAAGTAATATTAGTGTGACAATAATAAACATTGGTAAGAAATAATAATAATAATAATAATAATAATAATAATCATAATAATAATAATAATGTGAAATATTATTAGGTGAAATTTATCGAAGTTACCAGTTAATCTGAATACATCAGAAATGTAAAGATTATAATTACTTAGGACTACCATTTATGAAGTAAAAATACAATTATTTAGATATTTACATATAATCACTGTTCAACATATGAAGAGGAATCAGTTCATTAAACTAGTTTGAAAAAACTCAAATTATTACATTTTCCTTATGAGTATTGCATTTAAGAGCGAATGTAATTTACTATGCCTGTTGAATTAGGTAACTGTGCATTTTAATTCTGAAAGACGATACCGTCCGACCGGTTCCAGTAATTTAAAAAATGTGCAATTCCTGCGTGATATATTCAATGCAGTTTTTAGGCATGAGTTTGTACCCTACGACACTACTCAAATAATCATTTATAAAGCTTCATTTTACTTCATAGATTTTCGTTAGAATCCATAAAAATGTACAATAACATTTTACAGAACACATAAAACTTTTCTGTTTTTTTTGTTAACATATTCCTTTGTTATAGGACATGTACTATGTCCCTAGTAGTCAAAATGTTATTGATTCTTTTTCAATAAATTTGTTATCTTCAATACGGATTTTGTTGCTGAATTAAATTCTCTAGAAACTATTGCTTTTATTTTTACGTATATACAGTATTCAAAAAATATATTTTATTCCTCTCCCAATAATGACGAGCAAGCCGGATGAAAGGGGAGGTTAAACAGAGTAAGATATAAAGAATTAAGAGAAGGAAGAATAGAATTTTTAACCGAATGACCAGTGTCGGATTCGAATGGAAGATATACAACTAATCTCTACAGTATATCCGTAATACAGGAAGGTGGTGATTTTTAGTTTTTCTTGGGTTCTGAATTTCGTTACCAACGTTCCGTCATTTTCAACAACTTTCAACTTTATCAACTCCTATTCAGTGATGTGAAAATATGGAATTTCTAAGAGATACCTGTAATATATACAACCGAACACGTATTCAATAATAATTCTTGGAATCGAGAATACCTAGAATCGTGCAAAGATTTAATAGCAAAATTAAAATAGCCTATACACTGACATCCCACTTTAAATTGCGTGGATTTTTCGACACACTATGCTTACAGCTAATAAAGAAAATGAAGCTTTTGGTAAATTGGGAGCTTCACGTGCCCCATTTAGGAAAGAGCCCTTCATCGGTCTTCCACTTAGATGCTGGACTTGGAGCACTGAAAGATCTAATAAATTCAGAAGGGCTTACAGAATAGCATCGGTTGTAAGACACACTAAATTCCTCATTAAGAACTCGCGACCTGGCTTCAGTATGTTAGTCTCTTATTAAACATAATGTATATAAACATAGTTACAGCTTAAAAGGCCACCGTCACCGGGAAAGCTACTTAAAAGTCAATTATACACCTTTAATTGTTTATTAAGTAGTATTGTATAGACTGCGCAGTAATCTAGTATTGATTTAATTGATTAAAGCGGCAAGTTATTTGGTAAGATGATTCAGAGAATTTACCGTAGTATTATCTGACATTCACTTTACAGATGGAAAAGACTTAGAAGAAATCCAACCAGGTAATCATCTTATCAAACAGAATTTCGAGTACAACCTCAAGTCATGAATCTAGGTCGCTTTCCAGAAACCAATGATTCCCAAACTCTTCAGTGTCACGACACATTGAACCTTACATTTCATTTTGTCTGGTTTCGTATTCAGGCTGGTAATCATGTTCTATCCATTAAATATATGCATAATGTAACGAATGAAACTTTTAACAAATTGGCAGAGATATTAAATTTTAATTCTAGTCATTGAATATACTCTGACGTACAAAATATAAAATTATTATACGTTATATCATGTCTACGATGTGAAGAATTAAATCAGGTTTTTGTACTTGCTATAAGATTATCAGAGGAAGGATTGATGTCTTCGGTGTAAAAAATTAAACCACGTTTTTAGACTTGTCATAAGGTGATCAGTGAAAGGGTTTGTGTCGTTTCTGTGAAAAAAATAAACGGGTTTTTAGACTTGCCATAAGGTTATCAGTGAAATTGTTGATGTCTTTGATGTGAAAAATTAAACAGGTTTTTAGACTTGCCATAAGGTGATCAGTGGAATGGTTGATGTCTGTGCTGTAAAAATTAAACAGGTTTTTTAGACTTGCCATAAGGTGATCAGTGGAATGGTTGATGTCTTTGCTGTGAAAAATTAAACAGGTTTTTAGACTTGCAATAAGGTTATCAGTGGAATGGCTGATGTCTGTGCTGTGAAAAATTAAGCAAGTTTTTAGAATTGCCATAATATGATCAGTGGAATGGTAGATGTCTTTGCTGTGAAAAATTAAACAGGTTTTTAGACTTGCCATAAGGTGATCAGTGGAATGGTTGATGTCTTTGCTGTGAAAAATTAAACAGGTTTTTAGACTTGCCATAAGGTTATCAGTGGAATGGTTGATGTCTGTGCTGTGAAAAATTAAACCATGTTTTTAGACTTGCCATAAGGGTATCAGTGGAATGGTTGATGTCTTTGCTGTGAAAAATTAAACAGGTTTTTAGACTTGCCATAAAGTGATCAGTGGAATGGTTGATGTCTGTGCTGTGAAAAATTAAATAGGTTTTTACACTTGCCATAAGGTGATCAGTGGAATGGTTGATGTCTTTGCTGTGAAAAATTAAACCAGGTTTTTAGACTTGAGATAAGGTGATCAGTGGAATGGTTGATGTCTTCGCTGTGAAAAATTAACACGGGTTTTTAGACTTGCCATAAGGTTATCAGCGGAATGGTTGATGTCTGTGCTGTGAAAAATTAAACAGGTTTTTAGACTTGCCATAAGGTTATCAGTGGAATGCTTGATGTCAGTGCTGTGAAAAATTAAACCATGTTTTAAGATTTGCCATAAGGTTATCAGTGGAATGGTTGATATCTGTGCTATGAAAAATTAAACAGGTTTTTACACTTGCCATAAGGTGATCAGTGGAATGGTTGATGTCTTTGCTGTGAAAAATTAAACAGGTTTTTAGACTTGCCATAAGGTTATCAGTGGAATGGTTGATGTCTGTGCTGTGAAAAATTAAACCATGTTTTTAGACTTGCCATAAGGGTATCAGTGGAATGGTTGATGTCTTTGCTGTGAAAAATTAAACAGGTTTTTAGACTTGCCATAAAGTGATCAGTGGAATGGTTGATGTCTGTGCTGTGAAAAATTAAACAGGTTTTTACACTTGCCATAAGGTGATCAGTGGAATGGTTGATGTCTTTGCTGTGAAAAATTAAACCAGGTTTTTAGACTTGAGATAAGGTGATCAGTGGAATGGTTGATGTCTTCGCTGTGAAAAATTAACACGGGTTTTTAGACTTGCCATAAGGTTATCAGCGGAATGGTTGATGTCTGTGCTGTGAAAAATTAAACAGGTTTTTAGACTTGCCATAAGGTTATCAGTGGAATGCTTGATGTCAGTGCTGTGAAAAATTAAACCATGTTTTAAGATTTGCCATAAGGTTATCAGTGGAATGGTTGATATCTGTGCTATGAAAAATTAAACAGGTTTTTACACTTGCCATAAGGTGATCAGTGGAATGGTTGATGTCTTTGCTGTGAAAAATTAAACAGGTTTTTAGACTTGCCATAAGGTTATCAGTGGAATGGTTGATGTCTGTGCTGTGAAAAATTAAACCATGTTTTTAGACTTGCCATAAGGGTATCAGTGGAATGGTTGATGTCTTTGCTGTGAAAAATTAAACAGGTTTTTAGACTTGCCATAAAGTGATCAGTGGAATGGTTGATGTCTGTGCTGTGAAAAATTAAACAGGTTTTTACACTTGCCATAAGGTGATCAGTGGAATGGTTGATGTATTTGCTGTGAAAAATTTAACCAGGTTTTTAGACTTGAGATAAGATGATCAGTGGAATGGTTGATGTCTTCGCTGTGAAAAATTAACACGGGTTTTTAGACTTGCCATAAGGTTATTAGTGGAATGGTTGATGTCTGTGCTGTGAAAAATTAAACCATGTTTTTAGACTTGAGATAAGGTGATCAGTGGAATGGTTGATGTCTGTGCTGTGAAAAATGAACAGGTTTTTAGACTTGCCATAAGGTGATCAGTGGAATGGTTGATATCTGTGCTGTGAAAAATTAAACCATGTTTTTAGACTTGCCATAAGGTTATCAGTGGAATGGTTGATGTCTGTGCTGTGAAAAATTAAACAGGTTTTTAGACTTGCCATAAGGTTATCAGTGGAATGGTTGATGTATTTGCTCTGAAAAATTAAACCAGGTTTTTAGACTTGCCATAAGGTTATCAGTGGAATGGTTGATGTCTGTGCTGTGAAAAGTTAAACCGGGTTTTTAGACTTGCCATAAGGTTATCAGTGGAATGGTTGATGTCTTTGGTGTGAAAAATTAAACAGGTTTTGGACTTGCCATAAGGTTATCAGTGGAATGGTTGATGTCTCTGCTGTGAAAAATTAAACAGGTTTTTAGACTTGCTATAAGGTGATCAGTGGAATGATTGATTCTGAGGTGGGAAAAATTAAACAGGTTTTTAGACTTGCCATAAGGTTATCAGTGGAATGTTTGATGTCTGTACTGTGAAAAATTAAAACAGGTTTTTAGACTTGCCATAAGGTTATCAGTGGAAAGGTTGATGTCTGTGCTGTGAAAAATGAACAGGTTTTTAGACTTGCCATAAGGTGATCAGAGGGATGATTGACGTTTTTGGTGTCAAAATTAAAGCAGATTTTTAGACTTATCACAAGTCTAAATTAAACTATTTTTTGAACACCATAAGGTTAGCATTGAGATGGTTGATCTTACTTTGCGAAGTCTGGCTGAATTGCAGATATACTATGTCACAAGCCTACCTGAACAATAAACTTACTTCTAATGTTCTTCAAGAAGACCAGGGAAGAAAATTTACTCTCACACAAGTATGCTTATGGAAATGGCTTGAATTGTTTTATTGCAATTCGGGAAAAACTGGGATTTATGAATGGTGCGTACAATCTAGTTTGCAAGAGGAACGTTGTAGAAAACACGATTTTGAGCTCGAATCACAACATAATTTAAAAAATTGTAACAATTTATCTTTTTAACGGGCAAACAATATTTGTCACCAAGAGAGTTTTAATACATAATCTTTCCCCATTGCAGGAAGGGTATTATTTCCTCAGTTTAATGCCAATCAATGAAGATGTTTTTATGCTTTATCCTTTTTAAATTCCTGGGAAGTCAGTGAGAGTGGAAAATGAGTCGAATTATCTATTGATAATTCAGCGAGATCACAGTGTGACTGTGTTTGCCGCTCAGGTTAAGACTGAAACAACGGTAAAAATGATCAATTTGGAACCTGAAACACGGTAAATATACTAAATTTGGAATCCGAAGATTAAAATTAAAAAAAAGTAGAAATATCTTGTAGGTACGCAAGACTTTCGATCCATGAGACGTCTCGCAGGCGATCTCATTCTTGTTAAATTCTGTCTCAAAAATCTGATATAAACAAAAAAATTTTCCAGCAAGCTGATAAAAGTCACAGAAAGTGATAATGTTGTCCTTAGTTAAATTGGAACAGTCCATTTCAATAGCCAATGTTCTTTTTAGTGTAATCTGTCGTAAAGAGTCCTGCATAATTATTATTATTATTATTATTATTATTATTATTATTATTATTATTATTATTTTTTATTTTTTTTTATTATTATTACAACAAAAATATTAAGACAGGGATGCGGGATGTCACCAACACTGTTTAAGATATTTCCAGAAGCTATATTGATGAAGTGGAATAAGTCATGCAGAGGGATGGGAGTGATTATCAATGATCGGTTAATGCACAATTTATCATTCGCAGATAACCAGGTTATAATATGACAGGACAAGAAGACATAGAATATAGGTCAGTAAATTAATTTATGCATTTGAAGCAGGTGGATTGAAAATAAATATTGCTAAAACAGAATACATGGTAAGTGGAGGAATTTCAGACGTTCTACTGATAAATGATGTCACAATTAAATGTGTTGAGGAATTCAAATAACTGGGATCCATTATTGATAAATCTGGGATGTGTGAAAAAGATGTTATTAATAGAGTAAATTGTGCTAGGAAAGCGATTAGATCCCTGAATTGTTTTGTGGAGTAGGGACATGACTAGAAATACAAAACAGTATATTCTAAAAACAATAATCGAAAACATACTTACATATATGATTCAGAAAGTTGGACAAAAAGTGAAAAAAATGCAGAAAGGGGTGTTGGCGACAGAAATGGATGGTTTGCGAAGAAGTATGAGGATATGCAGACTAGAACATATAAGAAACACATTATATTCGGAAAGATATGGATGCAGATGAAACTGTTATGGACAGAATAGAAAATAGGTCTTTACAGTGGTATGAACATGTACAACGGATGTCGGAGGAACGGTGGTCTAAATTATCCTCAATTGGACCGTGCCAGAAAAAAGAAAGCGTGGAAGAGCTAGAAATACATGGTATGAAGGAATACTGTAAACACATACACGGTGAAGAGGAATATGGAAGAGGGACAGTGGGAGAATAGGAAGCTCTGGAAAGCAGGAATCAAAGGCAAACTGCTGTAAAGTGGAAATCTAGTAAAAGTTATTATTATTATTATTATTATTAAATATGTAGTAAATATTTTAACTGTACCAGTCTGTATTCGAGACGTCAGGATATTGATTACACTTTCTTTATTAATGCTATTAATGGTGTCATTGATTGCGATTCTTTTATACGTAACACCTCTCTTAGAATTCCCGTGAAATGTTTTCCTGGTCGAAGAATTTTCTTCACTAAGTTATTTAAATCTCTTTCACCAGTAGCCAGGTGTATTAAAAGTGTCAATTTGCAAGATCTGATTTGATTTTACTTACGCGTGATATATCCTTACTTGTTATTTAATATCTTTTATTATTTGTCAGATATTGCTATTTATTTTGTTGCATTTGGTCAATGATTAATGTTGACTATTATATTGTTTGTTTTTCATTTCACTGCCATTTTCTGTCATTCATTCTCATTATCATTTGTTCTGTTTTGTATTGTTTTTTGTATCTTGTGCTAAACTGTAATTGGCCTTGTGCTGTTGTCTTGCACGTTAATATTCTAAATAAATAAATATTCTTAATAATAATAATAATAATAATAATAATAATAATAATAATAATAATAATAATTATTATTATTATTATTATTATTATTATTATTATTATTATTATTATTATTATTTACTCTTGACCGTCGCCAATATAGCCTACGATCTTCTCACCATCAATTCCATTCCACTGACACTAGGTAAAAAGAGCAAGTGATACATCGTCCTTAAACAACTAATCACGAAAACGTAGGATATAAACACAACACGAGATCATACTGCAAATGATATGAATAGAAGAAAATAATTTCTCTACTGGGAATTGAACTTCAGTTCCCTAGATTTATTGCTCAGAATAGATCATTCTTCACTTCGCACTTTAAAATTATTAACAGAAATTGTCAGTCACACGTTTTTCCCTGCAAAGGAAACAGGAAAAAGTTCAAAATTTAAGAATTTTATTCTATCTGAATGCGGTTCATTGCCCCAGAAAATCCAATTGAATCACGTAGCAGAGAAAATACAAATCCTGATAACCAAGCAGCTTTACCTGCACGTACAGACATTTGTGTAATCCATTGTATCCCGGTCCGTGATTTGCACTCACGCTCCGTGTCCCATAACCAGCACTAATTCAATACACTGCCGGCAGAATGCTTTTGTTTCAATGATAAAACTGCCGATTCCTTTATACATCTTGCTTTTACTGCTTTTCGAAGAAAAGAAATTCACAGAATTGTGACGTCTATATTTGCCATTGTGATATATCTTTCTGGAATATTCTAGCTATGTATTTTCAATAAATTTCTCGATTTTAAACTGTATATACTTTATTTGTCTTCTTTTGATGTAAATGAAAGCCAATTCACTGATTGGTGTCTACATTTAACGTTTTCACAGCCAAATAAAACCTTTCATTCAAAGAGAAGTTTCGCTTCAGGAAAAACAGTTTAGACTTTTGACCTTTAAAATTACAAAGATTGGATTGAATTTTATTCGAGTTATAGTACAGACTAGGGTTTGAACCTCAGCATTGACAGAAGTTATATTTGTGGTGGACGTTATTGGAGGATAAGTGCTTATCTATATTATCTATTTTCTTTAACTTATATTACATCACCAATTTCCAGTTTGTGGTATCTTTAGCGTCAGCTCTCATCATTTCATTTCATAAAAAAATGGTGGCAGTAGTAGTACAGAGCGATCCAAAATTCGTGCACATCTTAATAGTAAGTTCACATATAAGTTATTTATAAAGATGAATTTATTATGTTTACTTACACCAGTTTTCACATTAGTTACATCAGTTTTCACATGACTTACAACAGTTTTCACATTAGTTACATCAGTTTTCACATAACTTACATCATTTTTCACAACATAAGCTGAAAATGGCAGCCTCGTTCAGTAATGCGTGTACCATGTTTGCGGCCACTTTCTTGAGCACGGGTATACTAATGTTAATTTCTGTTGTTATGTTACACTTTAGTTCCTCCGGAGTGTGCGGCATGTTTTTGTATATCCTTCCTTTAAGAAAAAATCTGATGTCGAATCGGGGAACGTGGGGACCATAATTCTTGAGAAATGATTCTCTCACTAAAAAATCGCGTAAAATCTGCATGGTTTCATTAGATGTCTGACATGTGTCACTGTCCTGCTGGAACCAATAATCACGTTCATCGTTGTCAAGAAGCGCTGTTCCATATTCCCTAAAACGGGCGATTAATCTCGTTATCATAGAATTGTTAGGCACTGTTACATCCGAGTAATTCCTTCGAAATTCCTCTACAACACGTGCATAGGAACGACTCCTTGCTATTGAGAAAACGATATGTTTGCCTAGCAATAAACAAAGGACTACTGCAAGCGTCAGTGTATACGTACACATCACAATGACGTCTAGGTTTGTTGCTGTTAATACCCAGGATGCTATCTAGCGGTAGCCGATAGCATTTTCCAACTGCATTACTCAATATGGACACTATAATTTTAATGTGCGCGACTTTTGGATCGCTCTGTACTTGTAGCAGTAGCAGCAGCAGCAGCAGCAGCATATTTTTAACACCGCTTTCCATTTTAAAATTCAGTCTCTTCAGCTTAGAAATACTTTTTGAAAAGAAACTCAGCTTCATTTAGAACAAATATAATTTGGACCCTTTTCTATTGCACAAGATGAAATGATTTCTCACCGTTTCGAAGGTTCGTTTTCGGTTTAAAGAGAAAATAATAGTGTGAGGGTAGCCTGCTCGTTGGAGTGTTTTTTCTTCGTTCCTAGCACCTCAGTCTTAGACTCACTGTGCAACCTTCATTTATTGAGATGATTATTGTAGTCCTTAGGACCGCTTTTCTCTCTAAGCACGTGATTCACTGCTTGGTACCATTTTATCAGTTCGATTGTGATGGCATCCAATTCTGACGAAGTCCGCGCGTACGTAGAAACGCCCCTCAGTCTCTCTGTTAGTATACCGCCCCCTCAGATCGATGGCATCTGTTTCCAATTCACGTGCTTACGTTCTGCTTCATCCTGCGGTCCGAAGATCGCGGCACCTTGAATTCCGCGTTTCACTACGGCACCATCCGTCCGATATACTCTAGAAGCCCCTACGGCTGCATGGGGCTTGTACAGCTCCCTCCAGACAGATGACATCTGTAGGCAAATCACGAAACCACGTGTGCCACGATCTTCTGGTCGACTTGAAACTACGGGAGTAATTTCATAAATAATGCACAGGTTGGCAGAACTGTGAAGTGCATGAAGCAACATCAATGAAAATACGTCAGTTGCAGTTGAAGGATTGAGAAAAAGCATGTCTGTTCGTTTGTCTCGGGTACTGTGACGATTGAAGATCAAAGATCAAATCTTTAAGTCGCAAAACAGCACAGAAATCCACAGCGGAGCGGAGTTTTGGTTAGTTTATAGTGGACCGTACTACAGTTTCTCCTTGGACTAGTCGCTTTAAGTCAGTTTACAAGCAAGCATTCTGATGGGGACAGATAAAAAAGTTAAATGTTTTTCTTCCACCATGTTAATAATGTCAAAAAAGTGCTCATACAAATTTTGGCGATGCCGTCCAGAAAGTGATTTTCCCTGGAGCCGTTTACGTAAAAAAGCACAGTGGCATAGAAAGATTTATTGAAACAGATATACTATTCTTGCGCTATTTGTCTTCTTATCCACCGTTGGAACTGAGACATTTGTCACACCATGGGATCAATTTTTGTATCCTTGTGTCGTAGAAGTCAGTCACCTGGGATCGGAACCAGTGTTTGACAGCCGTCTGCAACTCTCTGTCGATCCCATAATATGACAAATATCTCAATTCTGGTGGGGAATATGTTGAAAAGTATCTCAACAATTGCTGTGTTTGTTCCAATAAATGTTTCCAATGAAACTGTGTTTTCTTTCTGTTTACGGCCCCTGGCGAACTTATTTTTTACGGCCCTCATAATTGCGGTCGAGTGGCCAAAATTTGTATAAGCATTCCTTTTTAACTTATTAACATGGTGAAAGAAAAAAAAATAGCTTTTTCATCTGCCTCCACCAGAATGTTTGCTTGTTAGTTGATAATGCAAAACCAGGCAGACCGAAAACATCAACACATGAACAAAGTGTGAAACCTGTGGTGGATGCTCTCCAAAAAGATCGTAGAGCGACTTTTGAGGAACTTTCAGACGCTACGGCATTTCACCGAATTCAGTATTCCGTATTTTAACAAAGAATTTTAAGAAGAGAAAAATTTCTGTGCGATGGGTCCCTCACTGCTTGACTGCTGAACAAAATGGTGAAGAATGGGTAGAACGGAGAAAAATTCTCTCCGGCACCGGGATTCGAACCCAGGTTTTCAGCTTTGTCCACTAAGCCACACCGGATTCAAATTCTGAATGTCGGATTAAATCCTTCTCCTTTCTATACATCATAGTAATGCTGACAGAAGCAGAAACGCCTGGACATTGCAAACTTGCTGACAGGGCCATTACAGGACCATTACGGCCCTCTGTAAGTCCACTACAAACTTCACACAAAGCACTGTGGAAGTGTGGATTTCTGTGGGGCCGTTTTGTGACTTAAAGATTCGAGCTTTAACCTTCAATCGTCACACTACCCGAGACACGTTTAGGCTACATTTCTAGCTCTCGTTACCTAAACACAGAGTATGCAATGGACGAAAGTACCTCATATGCTTCTTCCTCAATCTTTCAACTGCAACTGACGTAAATGTTATTGGTGTTTCGTCATCCACTTCACAGTTATGCCAACCTATGCATTATTTATGAAACGACCTTCGTTTTAAAGGTGACGCTTGAGAATGAAGTTAATGAAGGCGAAATGAGTCCGACGTCCAACGCCGAAAGTCACCCACCAAGTCTGCTTCAAGTGGTTGAGGGACAATGTCGGAAGAAACCCAATCAGGTAACATGTCCCAACCTGGATTTCAACCAGGGGACGGTCAGGCATGCTAACAATTATTCCACAGCGGTTGACTGGAGTGATTAGAAGGGAGATAAATTTACCTGACTATCGGATTTAGCCATTTGTAATTACTCTGACGAACAGGATCCTTTCTCGCCTTTTTTCATCTAAAACCGAAGGTAGGACCAACCTACATAACGTTGAGAAATAATTTAAACTTCAGCTATAGAAAAAAATGCAAATTATACTTCCTGCGAATAACAATCGAACATTGTATTCTTCTCCATTACAACTCAGCTCTACTTGTGAGCTAAAACACATTATTGGATGCACATAAATAGCAGTATATAATTATGACATTTTATTCGTGAAATGCAGTAATATTAAGTACTCATTTCGCAGATTACGGCGGCGGTAAGCAATATATTATGCTGCTAGAGCAAATTACAAGGGAAATCGTTTTATATTCGGAGCAGGGCAAGAGGCTTTGCCTGTGTCACAACATCCGAAATAAAGGCAATTGGTCGGAGCATAATAAACGTAGTAAAATGCATCCACCGCAAGGAAATGAACTCCATAAAGTTTTATTACAAGCTTTTATGTTGATATAATGCATTTGACTGCAGTTCTAATAATAACCAGGCGTGGAATGGACGGGCATTAAACAGAGGTGAAGTTCCTCATGAATATAAATCTGTAGCCAGCACCCCTGTTCTCGTCGCTAAACAAAACAAAAAAGAATATATTGCGAAAAACTCAGACTATATGGCCAGGCAAGACCTGTCCTGTGACTTTATTATTTGCCGTGGCTAATCACCAATGGGTGTAGAGGGTGAACATAGGTTTTAGTCCGAGTTGAACTTTCGTGTCGATATATTCCTATAATATTAACAATATGAAACAAACTCTCTTTCTGATAGCTCATTCTTTCCCTTCTCGCATAGATCACATGCCAGGTCTCGCCTCTTCATCTGGCGGTGAGATGTGGAATATGTTTTCCTTTTCTTAACTGCGTTATAAGCCTAGCTTATTGTCTTAAGAGTTACACCTATGCCATGAGACAACGATTCCTGCCAGAGTCCTTCATTACATTTAGCAGGGAGCACTTGGCAACATGCGATATATTAAATAACGCTAAATTCTGTGAGAGGGTAGGAAAATTTATAACAAAAGTTCGATAGCTGGGGGTGGAACTGATCGAGGGGGAGGGGACCGAGGAAATAAGGGGAAGAGTTATTTATTAGTGTTGTAATGAGTAGTATTAACACTGAGCGAATAAGGTAATTAGGGGGTAATGTTCTTTTTGTATTTATTGGGTTTTTTCTATCTGTGCTTTTTATTTCGTGCATAATATGATTTTATGTCTTACCTTTATATTCATTATTTGGATTATTTATTGCAATTTCAATAAGGAATTGAATTGATTTGTTTATAAGTTTTACTGTATTTTTTTCTTCATATCTTATATTTATTTTTATTATTTTAGTGAAATTTGGTATGAAGTTAGATTAGTTGTAATTGTGATAATGATACCGGTAATAATAATAATAATAATAATAATAATAATAATAATAATAATAATAATAATAACTGTTGTTTTACTATTTTATTATTATTATTAGTAGTATTTTTGTTTCCTTTGAAGATTCAAAGTGTGCATAGTTATAGCACGAATGGCTGTACGGGCTCGTGCGAAGGATCTTGTGTACATGAGTTTGTGTAATTGTATATCAATAAATGCACTTCATTCATTCAACTTATCAAGTAGGAGTTTCTATATTTACATGTAGCCTATGTATTGCGTTCATTTAAATCCGTTATTGTGTCTGTGTGGCTAGTACGTGCTCTTCCTAACCATACGGTCAGAGGTTCGATTCTCGGTATATAGACCAGGGATGCAGAACTGGGCACAAATTGTAGTATACGTCACAAGCCGGAAAACATTACTCATCTCTCCTTTCACCCCACACGTCATTGACATGGTAGGGTAAAGACGATTTGTATTCAGAGTCTGTGCTACTTGTTGCGAAACGTCACGGCGACGCCATTCAACGCCGGTGGTCTGTGGATAGGGAACCGACGCTTTCCCCATGCTTCCACCCCTTTCTTCCTCAGTTCTGCATACCTGATATAGACAATGGAAGAAAGTTATGTTTCATTCACAGAATGGTCGTTTTTCGTTGTCTTCTGATCATCCCGTGATGCTTCAGCGGCGGTCCTGTGCAATGCTGACGACACGGTCAAGGAGGTCTGCATTTGTAAAATGTCTAGTTTAAATAAATGTCCCTCTCCTACCCACTGTGGTGTTTAAGTCGGTAGTAAATATGACGTTATACGTGCACATGATTCTTTATTTATTTAAGTAGGTTATCTTACGATGCTGTATTAACATCTCAGGTTATTTAGCATCTGAATGAGGTGAAGGTGATAATGCCAGTGAAATGAGTCCAGGGTCCAGCACCGAAAGTTAGGTACCCAGCATTTGCTCAAATTGGGTTGAGAAAAACCCCCGAAAAAACCTCAACCAAGTAACTTGTCACGACCGGGATTCGAACTCGAGCCACTGGTTTCGCGGCCAGACGCGCTAACCGTTACTCCACAGGTGTTGGCCCTGCACATGAGGTTACACAGAAAATTGACTGAACAACGAGCATGTATTCATTCCCCTGGTCCCCAGAGGAGACTGGAACTGATGTGCGTGACATTAACAGAGCATTAGTTTCAATATTGTACGCTTTAAAATATAGTAAAAGAAGAAAAATCCTTGGCGCGACAGCCCATAGAAGGCTAAGGCGCGTTCGCCTGCTGAATCAGTTTCTGCGTTGGTTTGATTCGCGCTTGGACTGATTACCTGATTGAGTTTTTACACTCTGTACAAAACTAGAAAGGTACTGACAATTCACCGTCTTCAACCATGGTAACCCCTCAAACCAGCCAACCAGAGTCCATGGCGGAAGGTCGGCGTTGCCGACTGTTTCACTGCGAGCACGTAATAACCAGATGTTTTGTTCGGAAAAGTTTAATCTTTGTTACTGTGTCACAGAAAGTATTGGTATAATAATAATAATAATAATAATAATAATAATAATAATAATAATAATAATAATAGCTCGATATTACAGGTATCCATTATATCAACATTATTATTATTAATATTATTATTATCATTATTATTATTATATTTTTCTAGCCAATTAAACCTATGATACAAATTTACGAGTTCGCGTCAGCTGCTCAGTTCTGACACTGCAGACAGGCGGCGCAATCAGCCGTAACACACAACTTCATAACGTCGCTCCCTTCCCGCGTGTGAGAGAGAGAGAGAGAACTGTCAATACCTTTCTAGTTTTGTATAGACTGTAGAGGATTTCCCTGACTGTAGGTGAATGTGAGGTAATCTATTGTGAATCTTCGGCCTCATATCATCAAATACCGTTTCGCTACCACCAATTCCATCGACGCTAAATAAACTAGTAGTTGATACAGCAATGGTAAATATCGGACTAAGAAAGGCTAAAACTATACCAGCTGGCTGCTGGTCTCCCGTCTACATGCATTATCAGGGGTGGACGATCATTCAACCAGTAAGGGATAACGTAGTATTAGCACGATGATCCCACCATAGCAGTTATAGCTGGCTTATGAAACCTGTATTTACCCAAATGAATCACGATATTGGGTGGACACCGTTCGCACACACTGGCTGGAGTTTCGAGAGAAAATATTTTTCACTATGAGAACTTGAACCGATATTATTCCGTAAAACTAATCCAAGGTACGACACTTTAAACTACCTAGGTATGGCGCTGAGCTTTAAAAGATAATGGACACTGAAATTACCTAGAAAATTCTAAAGTGTAATTCGAGCATGTCAAAGCGTTACGTGCTCATACTATAAGCAATAAAATTCCAACAAGATTAACTTTATAGCAAGGTAAAGTACAAGCATCGCTTTTAGGGAAATGTGCGGGGTCTTGAGAACACACAGTGCAGGCACTTTGACATCCCTGGTGTAATTGAATCAGCAAATTATCCATTTTATTCTTCACATTCCCTGCAAGGAAGAGCTTTTCTTGAAAACGAAGTAGATTATTTTATGTTGTCTTGTTACCGTTGTGGCTGTCTTTTCTTTTTGTGGCACGTGATCTCCGAAACTCATTGAAGTTTCCTGTTGTTGCAGCGTGCAATAGGACGTACTTCGGCGATGTGGGGCGCACGTACGACCTGGAGATCAGACGACCCCGGGAGGATAGGCTGCCATTCCTGTGTCACCTCAACTTCACAGCGGGCGGCAGGGACCTGGGAGACCTCGTACAGGTGAGTTCTTGCTATCCTCATGTATTCAATCACCCCTCGTGATTACTCTCTTGGTTTGAAATGAATTGGTCGTCATACATCTTGTAAAATATGTGTTATAAGCAGGCTTCGAGACTTTGGACCCGATGCAATAAGTTTACTAAGTTACTATAAACTGTTGACTCGCTGCAGGTAGTGAACGGTAGAGATGTCTTGAAGTTACAACGTTGCTGTTTAGAGTAGAGTACGGTAGTATGGGGAAACACACATATATACATTCTGAAAGTAAATATACATTACACAATGACAATGTCAAAAGAATGTGAAAAGCATTTATTCTCCTGTCTTTTGTAAGCATTTTTGTTTAATTATGGACAGTGTTAATGGTGGAAATAAACATGTGGCAATTTTAATTTATTCATTTAACCTATTGGTCGTCTTTAGGAAGTGCAGTTACAGTACCGAATTGCAATGTAGGCCTACTACAAGATACATTTTCAGTGTCTCAAACGTAAATCTTTTTCAGTTGTCTACCAAACACAGTTTGTACTGTGAAAAGATGCGGTCTACGTCGCATGACGCGATAGGAGCAAAACGAAAAAACCTAACATCATTGCAGTCTCTAAGAGACAGTCCTTCATTCTCTTGTTCACTAATTTGCTGTTTATATTACACAATGCTCCATATCCGTTATTTTTACATAAAATTGAT